>NC_064616.1:720946357-721249388 GCF_023898315.1 Schistocerca nitens
GGAATCCATGTTGATTCCTACATAGTAGATTCTGGGTTTCCAAAAACGACATGATACTCGAGCATAAAACATGTTCCAAAATTCTACAACAGATCGACGTCAGAGATATAGGTCTATAGTTTTGCGCATCTGCTCGACGACCCTTCTTGAAGACTGGGACTACCTGTGCTCTTTTCCAATCATTTGGAAACCTCCGTTCCTCTAGAGACTTGCGGTACACGGCTGTTAGAAGGGGGGCAAGTTCTTTCGCGTACTCTGTGTAGAATCGAATTGGTATCCCGTCAGGTCCAGTGGACTTTCCTCTGTTGAGTGATTCCAGTTGCTTTTCTATTCCTTGGACACTTATTGCGATGTCAGCCATTTTTTCGTTTGTGCGAGGATTTAGAGAAGGAACTGCAGTGCGGTCTTCCTCTGTGAAACAGCTTTGGAAAAAGGTGTTTAGTATTTCAGCTTTACACGTGTCATCCTCTGTTTCAATGCCATCATCATCCCGGAGTGTCTGGATATGCTGTTTCGAGCCACTTACTGATTTAACGTAAGACCAGAACTTCCTAGGATTTCCTGTCAAGTCGGTACATAGAATTTTACTTTCGAATTCGCTGAACGCTTCACGCATAGCCCTCCTTACGCTAACTTTGACATCGTTTAGCTTCTGTTTGTCTGAGAGGTTTTGGCTGCGTTTAAACTTGGAGTGAAGCTCTCTTTGCTTTCGCAGTAGTTCCCTAACTTTGTTGTTGTACCACGGTGGGTTTTTCCCGTCCCTCACAGTTTTACTCGGCACGTACCTGTCTAAAACGCATTTTACGATTGCCTTGAACTTTTTCCATAAACACTCAACATTGTCCGTGTCGGAACAGAAATTTTCGTTTTGATCTGTTAGGTAGTCTGAAATCTGCCTTCTATTACTCTTGCTAAACAGATAAACCTTCCTCCCTTTTTTTATATTCCTATTAACTTCCATATTCAGGGATGCTGCAACGGCCTTATGATCACTGATTCCCTGTTCTGCACATACAGAGTCGAAAAGTTCGGGTCTGTTTGTTATCAGTAGGTCCAAGATGTTATCTCCACGAGTCGGTTCTCTGTTTAATTGCTCGAGGTAATTTTCGGATAGTGCACTCAGTATAATGTCACTCGATGCTCTGTCCCTACCACCCGTCCCAAACATCTGAGCTCGATGTATAACTTACCGTAGCATACAAAACAGCTGTAAAAATGACTCCAAAGTAGTAGAAGTGTTTGCTTTCGCAGAAAAGAGGCGAGGTACTGATTCTGTGGAATTTGGAATGAAAAAAAAATTAAAAATGGATATAACTAAAGGTTTTGGGTTTCCGTTGTTAACGCTGTCGACAATCTTGACCTGAAAGATAAGTTTGTTTGAAAGTATCATGAGGAGCGGCGGGGGGGGGGGGGGGGGGGGGCGGCGAACCTGACGAGGTGAGTTGGCACCTCTTGAAATGCTTTAGTTAATGTAGAGGACGAAACAGACCTGTCGGAGGTTATATGCTTAAAAAGAGCAAAAGTCGTTCGCTGTTAGTCCGGTATTTAAGGGCTTGCCGCAAGCAAGGAGTGGCTTACTAACTTCAAAATATTTGTGGAGAAACATTTGTTAAGCAGGGAAAAATGGATGGAATTTAAGTTTTCTTGTGTATTCTCCAAAATTTTTGTGTGCCTTCCGTTTGAAACATTAGTATAAATAAAAAATATTAAAACTAGCAAACAATAAACAATAGCTTTTACTTCCTGCTTTCTTTTGCAAAGAAATACGTATGTTGTCGAAAATACAATACAATTTTTTTTACCTATACTCTTATTTCGAGTTTTACCTGACCCCACGTTGATCAATCAAACTCGTATTAAATCGAACTGTCAGTTATTCGAACTTTCTGTTATGGCCCTTGCACTCTGACTAATCGAGAGTCGAATATATATCTTTTTTAGGGTTCTGTACCTCAATCGGTGAAAGTGTAACACTTACAAGATCACTTTGTTTTCCATCTACTGTCTGTCTGTCTGTACGACTGTTAAAAACTCGTTTTCGCAGGACCGAATAGACGTACCAAGCTGGAACTTATGTCACATACTAAGGTATACGTTCCTTTGACGATGTAAAAAATTGAAGCTTCTAAGGCACTGAAATGTCACATATTTTGACACTTGCAAAGTCAGTCATCGAAACCTGAAGGGTACTTACCTTTGATCTAGTATCATGAAGTTTGGCACAAAGCAAGGTTTCACAGTACAAGTAAAAGAAAAATCAGAAAATTATTAATTTGTAATTATATCACACGAAAAAATATATTTGTTTCCTCATTTGTTATCTGATTTCAAACATAAAATTAAAACATTCTCGAAAGTCTTAGAATTTTTAGGAGAGGCCAGTATGAATGTCGATAACAGGCAAGTACCTCGAGATTCTCGATTCCCAGGATGAAAATTCTAGATACGTAATTAAGTTTGAATAGAACCCACAGAGAGAGAGAGTCCTACTCGCTCCTGGCCATTTTTTTGCTTTACCTAAATTCGAACAAACGTTAGTCGTAAATACTGAAACAACAGCTGCAGCGGCTCAGGTCAAACATCGCGAAGTTCAGCGATTGAAAAGCTAATTTCAGAGTTTTACCAGAAACCTCGAGACAACAGCGACTGGTGAGAAAAACTTCCCCCCATCCAAAACATGTGGCCAGATGATAGTGTCTTGGGCGTCTGGCAGCGACACGGCTTACATTAGCGGTAGGCGCATCTCTTGCTCCCGACGAATGGAGGGAGTGAATGCTGGATGCGCTAGGGGGGGCACGCACAGCCACACAAGTGTGGAGCGCTCGCCGCTCAACTTCCGCCCGTCACAGAACTCTGCCTCTGTGCTCGCTTCGTTTTCAAACTGTAGCGCTGGATAGCACCTCGGGCTATTTCTGCTTATCTTTTCATACACCCCAGCGGCATTTGTGTATTACCTGATCGAGTATCCTGTTTCTACTTAATTGGACACTGTTTTAATTGCAAGAGCGAGGCAGCTCAGTGCTTAAGATGTATCGTAAAAGACAGTGTGTGGCTCAAATTACCGTCTGAGCAACCATAACTACATGCTCTGTCGTTTCCTAAATGATTACATGTAAGAGTTAGGTCTGTTCGTTCAAAAAGGCCACTGTCGATTCCTTCTCCGAAACTTTCCCCAGTGATGTAATCCTTCTCGATTTCGGTGTTAACATAGGACGCACGCGAAGTTCAAATGGCTCTGAGCACTATGGGACTTAACATCTAAGGCCATCAGTCCCCTAGAACTTAGAACTACTTAAACCTAACTAACCTAAGGACATCACACACATCCATGCCTGAGGCAGGATTCGAACCTGCGACCGTAGCGATCGCGTGGTTTCAGACTGAAGCGCCTAGAACCGCTCGGCCACACCGGCCGGCCTACACGAAGTCACGAATGCGAAAAGTTTTGGGCAGGTACATCTTTTCATACACCCTTTCTCCATCCCCCCCCCCCCTCTTTTTTCAACTCGCCCAACCAGTGCGAACACGTTGGCACATAGACCGATAGAGTGTCTTTGGCTTTATGGGAGAAATTGGATTGTTACCAGAATAATCTTGTTAGCATTGTTAAATATCTCTGCATAAATTACACTGACTAAAACTTAAAACTGAGCAAGCTTTAATATAAGACACTGGACTCGCATTCGGAGGACGACGATTGAAATCCGGGTCCAGACACAGCACGATCGATTTCCTTCCTCATCCTTAGCCAGTCCGAGCTTGTGCTCCGTCTCTAATGACCTCCTTGTCGACGGGGCGTAAAACCACAATATTCCATTTCCTTTAAAAAAATTGTAAATTTATGGTAAGATCTTACGGGATCAAACTTTTCCTTAAAGTTCAAACGCTTGTTCAGTTCATTTTTGTTCAAGATTAAGCAGTAGCTAGTAGAACTTCGCATACACTCCACGAAGACAAAGTTTTCCTTGAGCACCAGACAGAAAAACGTGTTATGAAATGCAATGAGTGCAAAGACGAGGCCTGGAAGTGTCAACACCACATTCGGACTAAAATGGATGGAAGGCGTATTAGGATTTAATGTTCTGTCGACGACGAGGTCATTAGAGACGGATTACAAGCTCATATTGGTAAGGATGAGGAAAGAAATGTCTCGTGTTCTTTTCAGAGTTGCTATCCAGACATTTGCGTATTGACGGTTTGAAGAGAATTTGAATCCTGGCTCTCGAGGATTCTAATTCTGTGTCTTAACCAACTAACTTATCAAATTATGCAATCAATTGCAGAGAACAGTCGATGTTGCAGTTTTAATTTTCTTTATTGCTTGATGACTAGTTTAGAGCCTAAGCTCATTTTTAAATCATCCAGTTAGCTATGCAATAACATCTCTTACAACACCACATGACTTTATTCCAATTAAACACTTCTTGGCCGTCAGTTTTGGGCGAGCGGTTCTAGGCGCTTCAGTCCGGAACCGCGCTGCTGCTACGGTCGCAGGTTCGAATACTGCCTCGGGCGTGGATGTGTGTGATGTCGTTAGGTTAGTTCTGTTTAAGTAGTTCTAAGTCTAGGGAACTGATGACCTCAGATGCTAAGTCCCATATTGCTTAGAAAAATTTGAACCATTTTGAAACACTTCTTGTGAGTTAGTGCAAGGCGTACTTCAGCGATTTGGCTGGGCTTATTAAATCATCCACTAAGCGATGCAATAACATACACTACGACAGCACATGGCTATTCACACCTGGTTCAAAAAATGGCTCTGAGCACTATGGGACTTAACTTCCGAGGTCATCAGTCCCCTATAACTTAGACCTACTTAAACCTAACTAACCTAAGGACATCACACACATCCATGCCCGCGGCAGGATTCGAACCTGCGACCGGAGCGGTCGCGCGGTTCCAGACTGAAGCGCCTAGAACCGCTCGGCCAAACCGGCCGTCATTCATTGCTGTTAAACACTTCTTGTAAATTAGTGCAAAGCTAAACTTCATTCACCTAATTAGTTACGTGAATGAAGTTTAGCCCCGCACTAATTTACAAGAAGAGTTTAACAGGAATTGATAGTCGTGTAACTGTATTAGTGGATGTTATTGCATCGCTTCGGGGGTGATTTAATAACGAGCTTACGCTCGAAACTAGTAATCAAGTAATAAAGACAATTAACAGTGCGACTTAGTTCCCTACAATTTACTGCATAGTTAGATAAACCACACAGTTGATGACGTCATGCCTTACAGAATTCTGGAAATTAGTAATTACTTTATCATGTTGGGTACATTCCGAAGATATGGCTTCCTGCATTACTTCGATTGCCTGTAAAGGTATCTGCTTTTACATACAGTGTCAATCGCTGGATGTAATTTGGTGAAAATTTTAGTGCCAACAGTGTTCGACTAAAATTTATTAAATGTACTGTGTGGTCGTAGATATATGAGGGCCAGGGAAATGTAAAACCAACACCTGCCTCAAAGGGAGCATGGTATGGTTCCATTCTAAAGCAATCACCACACGCGTTAAGTTATTTACCCAACTGGGAGACGAAACTATCAATTCACGTTTCGTATAACGGGGTCGGCCGCCGACGGATCCACAACCACACCCTCTCCTGCACTTCCTCGTCCGACTGGAACCGACGCCCACGCATGTCTTTCTTCGGGTGAAAATGATACGGCGAAAGATCCGGGCTGTACGGGGGATATTACAATATTTCTCAACTAAATCGGTGAGCGTAGCCTTCGTCCGATTACCAGTGTGGTGGCGGGCGTTATCGTGCAACGGGAAGATTCCGTCCAACAGCATTCCTGGGCGTTTTGACTGTATGGCGCGTTGCAGTTTCTGCAAAGTGTCTCCATAGTGCTGCGCTCTGTTGTGATTGCACGATAAGGCCCGCTCCCACACTGCCAATCGGACGAAGGTTACGCTTCAGCGATTTTGTTGGGAAACACTGAAACATCCTCCGTACAGCCGGGATCGTTCATTGTGTGATTTTCAAATCTTTGGTTACCTGAAGAAAGACATGTGTGGACGTCGGTTTCAGTCTACATCTACATCTACATCTACATCCATAGTCCGCAAGCCACCTGACGGTGTGTGGCGGAGGGAAAGTACCGATAAAGGTACTCAACCTCTATCGGTTCTCCCTTCTATTCCAGTCTCGTATTGTTCGTGAAAAGAAAGATTGTCGGTATGCCTCTGTGTAGGCTCTAATCTCTCTGATTTTATCCTCATGGTCTCTTCGCGAGATATACGTAGGAGGGAGCAATATACTGCTTGACTCCTTGGGGAAGGTATGTTCTCGAAACTTTAACAAAAGCCCGTACCGAGCTACTGTGCGTCTCATTTCTCCTGCAGAGTCTTCCACTGGAGTTTATCTATCATCTCCGTAACGCTTTCGCGATTACTACATGATCCTGTAACGAAGCGCGCTGCTCTCCGTTGGATCTTCTCTATCTCTTCTATCAACCCTATCTGGTACGGATCCCACATTGGTGAGCAATATTCAAGCAGTGGGTGAACAAGTGTACTGTAACCTACTTCCTTTGTTTCGGATTTCATTTCCTTAGTATTCTTCCAATGAATCTCAGTCTGGCATCTGCTTTACCGACAATCAACTTCATATGATCATTCCATTTTAAATCAGTCCTAATGCCTACTCCCAGATAATTTATGGAGTTAACTGCTTCCAGTTGCTGACCTGCTACATTGTAGCTAAATGATAAAGGATCTTTCTTTCTATGTATTCGCAGCACATTAAACTTATCTACATTGAGATTTAGTTGTCATTCCCTGCACTATGCGTCAATTCGTTGCAGATCCTTCTGCATTTCAGTACAATTTTCCATTGTTACAACCTCTCGATATTCCACAGCATCATCCGCAAAAAGCCTCAGTGAACTTCCGATGTTATCCACAAGGTCATTTATGTATATTGTGAATAGCAACGTTCCTACGACACTCACCTGCGGCACACCCGAAATCACTCTCACTTCGGAAGACTTCTCTCCATTGAGAATGACATGCTGCGTTCTGTTATGTAGGAACTCTTCAATCCAATCACACAATTGGTGCCCGCATCTCGTGGTCGTGCGGTAGCGTTCTCGCTTCCCACGCCCGGGTTCCCGGGTTCGATTCACGGCGGGGTCAGGGATTTTCTCTGCCTCGTGATGGCTGGGTGTTATGTGCTGTCCTTAGGTTAGTTCGGTTTACGTAGTTCTAAGTTCTAGGGGACTGATGACCATAGATGTTAAGTCCCATAGTGCTCAGAGCCATTTGAACCATTTTTGAACACAATTGGTCTGATAGTCCATAAGTCCCACGAGGAAGTGCAAGAGTGGGAGTGGTTGTGAATCCGTCAGTGGCCGACCGCTTTCTATGAAACTTATCGTCTCGTTCCCCACTGTGATTAATGCCTTAATGTGTGTGGTGATTACTTTTGAATGAACCATTCCTTGCTCCCGTTGTGGCTGGTGTTCGGTTTCCATTTGACTGCCCCTCATACTATAATTATCGGAAGCCAGTACAGCAGATACGACAACGCCATCCACCACACGGAACACGAGAATGGCTTCCAGAGTAATAATATGACACCCAGATAACGCAAGAGACAAAACTGCCGTTCAGTGGATATCATTGACTTTTTGTCATGATTAGATGGTGTTTTGTCATTTGTGTGTAAGTCTGTGTGTAAAAGACGTAACGCAAGGCATCCTAGCTGTTTCTTATTTCGTAGCTGAAGTCGAAACGTGACGGAGCGGACATGCCTGTTCAACACATTTTGAAATCCAGAACCGCTGAGTGCTAAAATGGTTGTGACAATGTCGCGAATCTTCGATTGCTACCTCACCAAAGAACACAGAAATGCAATGCACCAGTGTACTATGATTTTGAACAAGTGAGTTGTAAAACTGGATCCTTTGGCTGGGAAGCTTCTCATAACGTATATCATACTGGAAAACTGCAGAACTAGTTCATACATTGTATGGAGTTGTGCTACAAGACCGAGGAATACGGGAAAGACGTAAGAATGCCTGTTTGATGAAAATACACTCTAAGATAATACAGAATACGATACACCACGAAGAAAGTATCCGAATGGCATGAAAATCGCTAGGTGTGATGCACATCTATAGACAAACAAAAGATTACAATTTCATAGAAACAGGATGATTTATTCAGGAGAAAGAGCTTCACAGGTAGAGCAAGTCAATAACACGTTGATCCTCCTCTGCCCTTATGCAAGCAGTTATTCTGATTGGCACTGACTGATAGAGTTGTTCGATGTCCTATTGAGGACTATAGTGCCAAATTCTGTCCAGTTAGCACGTTAGACCGCCAAAATTCCGAAGTGGTTGGTGGGCCATGCCCACAATGCTCCAAACGTTCACAATTCTCAAGAGATTTGGCGACAGTGCTGATCAAGGTAGGTTGGCAAGCTCGAAGACAAGCAGTAGAAAATCGCGCTTTGTGCGGGCGGGTATTATCTTGCTGAAATGTAGGCCCAGGATGACTTGCCATGAAGGGCCTCTTTGCTGTAAGGGTACCGCAGATGACAACCAAAGGGGCCGTGCTGTGAAGTGAAATAGCACCCCAGATGATCGCTCCTGGTTGTCGGGCTGTATGGCAGGCGACAGTCAGATAGGTATCCCACCAGTCTCTGGGGCGTCTCCAGACACGTCTTAGCTGGTCATCGGGGCACGGAATGTCATTGACTGGAGTAGAATTGTCTCCACTGACGAGTCCCGCTTCGAAATGAACCCCAATGGTCAGCGAAGACATACCTGGAGACGGCCCAGACATTGGTGCGTTACCATCTAGACCGTTGCCCGTCTTACGGCCCGACAACCAGGAGTGATGGTCTGTGGCGCCATTTCCTTTAATAGTGTCTTTAGTTGTCATCCGCGGCCCTCTTACAGGACAGCAGTATGTCGACGATATTCTGCGTCCAGTTTTGTTGCCCTTCATGGCAAGCCTTCATGGACCTACACTTCAGCAAGGTAATGCCCGCCTACACACGGCAAGAGTTTCTATTGCTTTTCTTCGTGCTTGCCAAAACCTAACTTTGCCAGCAAGGTCACCAGATCTCTCCCCTATTGAGAACGTTTGGAACATTATGGGCACTGCCTTCCAACCAGCTCGGGATTTTGACGATCTAACGCGCCAATTGGACAGAATTTGGCACGATATCCCTGAGGAGGACAGCCTAGAGCTCTGTCAATCAATGTCAATCCGAACAACTGCTTGCATAAGGGTCAGAAGAGGACCAACACGCTCAATATGTGAAGCGCTTCCCCTTGAATAAATCATCCATTTTTTCTCAAATTGCAGTCATTTGTTTGCCTGTATATGTACATCACATCTACCGATTTCCGTCCCCGAACGGATTATATTACACGAAAATTACTGATTACAAACTGGTCACCTCAGAATCGCTATTTGAGCTCCTCTTCATTTTAATAAGGAATTTCAGATCCTTGCAGTTCCATATTCTTCTTGGTGCTAACACAACTGTGGTGATAAGAAGCTCAAATAACGGCAGATGCCAGTGAAAACTTCATTAGTCACCATTATATTGGACTCCTGGCCCAATGTCGACTGCAGCTCTGGTTTCTCTCTTGCAACGTTACAGCCAATCTGGGACGTAATAATACGACTTACCATTTTATCACCCAGTATTCTGTGGTTACTGATTAAAACCAATCTTTCTCATTTGCTGCCCCACGTCGCACAACGTTCTATCGTTGTGAAGGTCTGGAGATTACGATTCCCGAGATAAACATCGAAGTCCACCTCCATCAAGCCCAATAAAAGTAACTCAAAGCTGCGTAGCTTGCACGTTTTCAAAAGTCAGAAATTAGATCTGTGATTTCAAGACCAGAAAAGTAACAATGAGTACTGTAAAACATACATTCTAAAATTCACATATGGTGAGTATTGGAAATTTTTTTACGAAACTATTCTGCTCGGAGCCAGTTTGCATAGGTAGCAGGTTATGAAATGTTTACAACTTTATTCCTAGAAGCTACAAATTCACATATATTGTTTCTTCGATAAACGCAAAAAACTGCTCCAGAAAGAAATGAGAAAAATAAGTTTTCTGTCATAAAACAAAACGTTTTCCGCAGTGTGTGCTCACCAAGGTCTAAACATTATTTCCTCGGTGTGCACCGTGTCATTAAACTGCGAAAGGCGCCTCAGAGACTACAGGCAATAACATAGAAATTCTCGAAGAATACCCGTCAGAGAAACCACCCACTTAAGTGAGCTAGAGCGTGGAGCAATAAGCGATGCGTTCTCTCGCACTGGGCTCGTTGAGAGGAGCGAGAGAGTTGGTGCGGGCACGGAAATAGCCTTCAATTGGGCGTTTCCGACGCGCTGAGTGTGACTGGTCTACTCACCTGGGCTGCTGCTGCTGCGGCGGCGCGGCGGCGGGGACGGCGGCTGCGTCTGTATGGCCGTGCCGCTGCTCGCCGACTGCCCCTCGCCGGGCTGCGACGTCACCCCCGGAGGCCGCGCATGCGCCCTCGCGCAGACTCCTGCTCCCTGCTCCTGCTCCTGCTCCTGCTCCCCAGCCACCGCCTCGCAACCCCTCTCCGAAAACAATCCGCTGTAGCTCAAACAAGCCGTCTGGCAAGCTACAACACAACCGGCCGACGAAGCGAGGAGCCAGTTTCGATAATCTTCCTTTCCATTACTTCTCTTATAGATCTCCATTTGACGTTTCCTTCTGAGCTAGCAGCTGGGTGGTCTGTACTTCTACATCTGCATCTAAGTGATTACTCTGCAATCCATGTGAAGTGTCTGGCTGAGGGTGCGTAGAACCACTTTCAGCCTGTTTCTCTACCGTTACACTCTCGAATAGAGCGTGAGAGAAATGAACCTCTAAACCTTTCAGAGCGAACTCTGATACCTCTTATTTCCTTTATTGTAATTCCGTCACGCTTGCGTTTTATAAACTGGCCACTACTTCCGGAGTACCAAGGTCATTTTCAAGTCAGGTCTATCAAAGCAGCTTTGATAGACGTGGCTTAGTGCTTGGTTAGTGCTCGGGTAGGCGGCAATCATTTCGCACATAGGTCGTACAAAAAATGGTTCAAATGGCTCTGAGCACTATGGGACTTAACTTCTGAGGTCATTAGTCCCCTAGAACTTAGAACTACTTAAACCGAACTAACCCAAGAACATCACACACATCCATGCCCGAGGCAGGATTCGAACCTGCGACCGTAGCGGTCGCGCGACTCCAGACTGTAGCGCCTAGAACCGCTCGGCCACTCCGGCCAGCTAGGTAGTACAGACATGATACACAGTCACATGGAAACCAGACCAATTTCGCGATGTAGTCTGGTTCAACTGCACTTCATGAATAAGTCTACACGGCGAAACTGGTCTGGTTACCATGTGACTATGTATCATATGCGTGTTACCTATGTGTGAACTGACTGTCAGCTAACCAGGCAATACTCGTGCATCTTTAATAGGCGCGGCTCGAAAACTAGCCGCCACTTTAATACACTACTGACCATTAAAACTGCTACACCACGAAGATGACGTGCTACAGACGCATAATTTAACCAACGTGAAGAAGATGCTGTGATATGTAAATGATTAGCATTTCAGAGCATTCACACAAGGTTGGCGCCGGTGGCGACACCTACAACGTGCTGGATTGAGGAAAGTTTCCAACCTATTTCTCATACACAAACAGCAGTTGACCGTCGTTGCCTGGTGAAACGTTGTTGTGATGCCTCGTGTAAGGAGTAGAAATGCGTATCATCACGTTTCCGACTTTGACAAAGGTCGGATTGTAGCCTATCGCGATTGCGGTTTATCGTATCGCGACATTGCTGCTCGCGTTGGTCGAGATCCAATGACTGTTAGCAGAATATGGAATCGGTGGGTTCAGGAGGGTAATACGGAACGCTGTGCTGGATCCCAACGGCCACGTATGAGTAGCAGTCGAGATGACAAGCATCTTATCTGCATGGCTGTAACGGATCGTGCAGCCACGTCTCGATCCCTGAGTCAACAGATGGGGACGTTTGCAAGACAACAACCATCAGCACGAACAGTTCGACGATGTTTGCAGCAGCATGGACTATCAGCTCGGAAACCATGTCTGCGGTTACCCTTGACGTTGCATCCCAGACAGGAGCGCCTGCGGTGGTGTACTCAACGACGAACCTAGGTGCACGAATGGCAAAACGTCATTTTTTCGGATGAATCCAGGTTCCGATTGCAGCATCATGATGGTCGCATCCGTGTTTGACGACATCACGATGAACGCACATTGGAAGCGTGTATTCGTAATCGCCATACTGGCGTATCACCCGGATTGACGGTATGGGGTGCCATTGGTTACACGTCTCGGTCACCTCTTGTTCGCATTGACGGCACTTTGAACAGTGGACGTTACATTTCAGATGTGTTACGAACCGTGGCTCTACCCTTCATTCGATCCCTGCCAAACCCTACATTTCAGCAGGATAATGCACGACCCCATGTTGCAGGTCCTGTACGGGCCTTTCTGGATACAGAAAATGTTCGACTGTTGCCCTGGCCAGCACATTCTCCAGATTTCTCACCAACTGAAAACGTCTGGTCAATGGTGACCGAGCAACTGGCTCATCACAATACGCCACTCACTACTCTTGATGAACTGTGGTATCGTGTTGAAGCTCCATGGGCAGCTGTACCCGTACACGCCATCCAAGCTCTGTTTGACTCAATGCCCAGGCGTATCAAGGCCGTTATTACGGCCAGGGGTGGTTGTTCTGGATACTGATTTCTCAGGATCTATGCACCCAAATTGCGTGCAAACCACATGTCAGTTCTAGTATAATATATTGGTCCAATTAATACCCGTTTATAATCTGCATTTCTTCTTGGTGTAGCAATTTTAATGGCCGGTAGTGTAAAAGGCAACTGTGATGGAATTACAATAAAGATTTTGTTATCTAAGTTGCTGGTCCTGCCCTGACTTCACGATGGAGTCACGCAGCTCTTATTTTATCATAACGGTCATTTCTCACTAACTAGGTGGGGGGACAAAAGTTTGCAGGAGGAAAAAGTTCGCGACAGACGTTTCGTGAAAAGATTTCGCCGCAACGATTCCTCACCAGAGCCTCACAATCGGCTACCAATCAGACCGCGGACGTATGTACTATCGTCTAAACTGTATGATTTGATTCGTGATTTCTTGTCAGAAAGGTCACAGTTCGTAATAACAGACTGCAAATCATCTAGTGAGACCTAAGTTGTGTCTGGGGACCAGAAGGAAGAGTTAACGGCCCGCTGCTGTTCTTAATCTATACAAACGACGAGCATGAAAACACTGCTGTCTTTTTAAGAGGAGCGACTTCTAAGATAGTGCCGCTATGCTGTGATACCACTTGTATGAAAAAGAACGAAATAGAAGTCTGTACGAATTGCGCATTAAACGTTGTTGTCGAGAATGCGTTCTGTGGTTTCAAGAGGCGCGTTAAGCTGCGCTCGCGTCCCCTCTCGGTAGTTTTCTGAAGTTTGGAACCGTTTGTAGACTGACACCGTCTACGCTCGTAAGAGCTGTGTAAAAGGATAGGGTGTGGGTTTCTACACCGGTTCAGTTTTTACAGTAGGGATAATTTAAAGTCGCTCTGACTCAGAGCTTTATGTTCCGCCCGTTAGAAGGCAGTAAAGCACAGATCCCGCGACAGCACGAGTCTGCCATCTTGCGACAATAGTAGAATACATTCCAGTCTCAAACTGCCACTAATTCAGGGTTATAATCTTGCTGCAAGTTAATGCTAATGACTTGGAAACGCCAATTAATGCTTGATTTAACCGAATACGGAAGTAACACTCGTAAATATTATTATGAACAAAACTATATGGTTCTGAATATAGTTATGCCGTTAGACTTTGGAACTAACACGTTAGAAGCGTTATTTCAGTATTTGTATATTTTACAGCGTAGCTGTGTGCAGAGTGTTTTCCTTAAGTGAAAATTCAGTTGAGTGTCAAGGCTACAAATATGAACAAAGTGCATTATTAAAAACTATTTACTAACAGAATTACCAGTGAAAAATTTCCGACAAAAGCGCAAAGCAGGTCACTCCCGAATCTAAATCTGTAGCAGCGAAGAAAAGAAATCGATGCTGGAAGTTCGATCTGGAAAAAAAAAAAATAGATTTGTGGCTGTGAAGAAAACTGTACTGTTTGTTGTTTTCCTTGCGTGTTATTTGGGGGAGATGTTCATTGGTGTAAGACCGGAATAACAGATACTGAGCATAAATGTCCTAAAATTAAAGTACATTAAATATCTAACACGTAAGTGACACTTGAATAATTTTATGTGTCTTTCGTTTCTTGGCAAAATCAACATCCACCAGAAATTAGATCCCAACTATAGCAATCAATTAACAGCCATAACAAACAAGTAGAAAAGAACAGATATAACGTATACTGAATTTAACTGTAAATTGTATTCGACTTTGTGGTGATTTGGGACTAGCTCCGAGAGGCTACGATCAGTCTGATGCCTCTCAAAATAGGGGAGTTTTTCATGATCTAATTCAATTTATTGTCGAATTGGATAAAGAACTTCAGATTCGTCTCAGTCAACCATTAGTTTTCCAAGGCATTTCTAAGACTGTTCAGAACGAACTACTGCAATGCATGTTGGAAGTGTACCATGAGGAAGTTCGTAAACGTGCCGATTATGTTGCAATAAACGCTGATGAAGCCGCAGATGTGCCTTGCGAATTTCAGTTGGTTATTATTTTTGATGCACTGTTGATGAAAAACCCATTGAAAGATTTTGGAACCTGTTAATCAATAAGTCAAAATGCTCGTACGACATCGGAGAATATTCTGGAAGAAAATGAGCACTTAATTGGTGATGACGCAGCAAAGTAATATGTCAGAGCTATGACGGTTCAAACGTTATGAGTGGCATGTCAAATGGGGTAGAGAAATTAATAAAAGACAAACACCCAAATGCAAATTACATCCATTGCTGCGCGCACCAGTTCAACGTTATAATGTCTACGGCATCCTCTGTTAATCGCAAGGCCCACATCTTCTTTCAACGTCTTTCAGGTATTTTTTCCTTTTTTTTTCAATTCGCCACAAAGATCGAAAGTATTCCATAGCTTTCTTCAGAAAAACTTGTTCCATGTGACTCTCACGAGATGGAATTACCATTCGCGAGTAGGGATTGATGTTCATGAAAACAGGGAAGACATTATTGTAATTGAAGATACTGAAACAAGTGAGAGCACGAACCTATCCTCTACTATGGAAAAAGTTGGTTCATGCAAACAAAGACTGCAAGATAAGGACTTCATTTTCTGGTTACCCCTTTTCTGTAAGATAATGCCTCATGCGGACATGCTTGTTAATCCGTTTCAAAAGACTGAACTAACTAAAGCAAAACAAGACATCCAGAACCAGTAATGTAAGACATCAGAGATGACATTGACTCCGTCATTAACCAGATTAGTTCTGAAAATCACTAACAATACCCGTCAAGAGACGACGCATTGTTGGTGATTAAAACAAAAAGAAGATACTTTGGAAGTGTGCCATACTATACATTCTAAAATAAAAATACGTTTTCAGTTCTCTGGACACCTCATTGCAATCAGCTTATTTGATGCATTTAGTTTGACAAATGCATAGCAAGTTTTCCAGACAATTACGGACACATATTCGCTTTTGGAGAAAAGGAAGTTGAAGAGAAAAGCTTCAAGTCTTCTGTACTAGGTCTGTGTTGAGAGCAGTTTCCGGCGAAGTTCCGTTTCTTTCACTGACTCTAGAGGATGAGCTTTGTGATACTTTCGAGGAGACTGTTAAAGTTTTGAAACTGCTAATCACGATGCCTATCTCGACATCAGAAGCTGAGTATTGCTTTTCAGTGTTCTAGAAAATTATCCAAAATTAAAACGTTTCTACGAAACGCTATGAAAGAAAAAGGACTGAGTACCTTAGGAATGCTATCGTATGAAAAGTCAATCATGTGTAAAATACAAAATTTAAACTGAAGAGTGATAGATTTATTTGCCAATGATAATGTAAATGTCGTGTCACTAGGGCCTACCGTCGGGTAGACCGGTCGCCGTGTGCAAGTCTTTCGATTTGACGCCACTTCGGCGACTTGCGCGTCGATGGGGATGAAATAATGATGATTAGGACAACACAACACCCAGTCCCTGAGCGGAGAAAATCTCCGACCCAGCCGGGAATCGAACCCTGGCCCTTAGGACTGACTTGCTGCCGCGCTGGCCACTCAGCTACCGGAGGCGGACTATTTGCCAATAAAAAGGAGCGAGAACGCATTTTCAGTACCGTTCCTACTAGTTACACTGGTGTCCAAAATTAAAGCAACAAACGGAAATTTTGCAAGGTTGCGTTTGTTTTGCCACAAAACAGTACACACAGCTTGTAACGCTGCGCTTTGGGGCACACGATACTCCTTAAAGCCTGTACTATGGTAAGTTGACGGGCTTCACCTTATGAGAAAGGATTTTTGTATAGAAATTGACCGCGTGTACCTGAATGGAGGCAAATCACACTTACACCCACTCTCTAATAACAATGATACGTCAAGCAAGTTCGAAATGCAACTACACGTCAGTACGGACAAGAAACAACACAGAAGATGTTACCAATTTGTTAATAATACGGTCGCCAGCCTAATTAGGCATTAACTGAGTTTCTTTCCTGTACAAGTTGGTGTACGTGCATTGAAAACAACACGTAATAACACTGCATAATATGGTAAATTTTAGAACCATAAAATCTACTGAACTGATAATTTCACTTTTTGTACTAATATGGATAAACCGTAAATACATAACATTATACTATAATGTTTACTACAAAACTTCGTACTGTCTATTGATCTGATTAAAATCGGGCATAGGTTACCCTAGAAATAGCACTTTCGAAACACACACACACAATGTCAATTTTGATAAAGGTAAAACACTGATAAATTTTGGTTTTTATATTGACTTTAACTTTGCTGGTCAAATCAGTTCAGTACACTTCAGAATTCAAATGAATAAGAAAAAAGGGGGGGGGGGACCTTGAAACTGTTATGATCACTGTATTAAAACAATTAATTATTGAAATCATTATGCACTCAAGATTTCCAATATATGAGTTACTACTCTTTTTATCTTATTTCCTGCTCATTTAAATACCATTATATCTGCCTCAAAATAATTAAACTTCATTTCTAAATCGATATCAAAATTATCTTCCAACTTTGTCAGACCTTTGTTATTCGTCTATTAGTTCATTAACAAAGAAATTTCTTTAAACATCATCCTAACATAGCTAGGTCTGCAGGTAATTATTATTAACACAAACTTTAATTTTTCATCTCGGGACACTCGGATTACACAACATGTGGAAAGGACCCTGTCTAGGTTAGTTGTGAGGATAATTAAATGATAGGACAGTTCTGGTAAAATTTAAGTTGTTATTGAACAGTATGGAACAAAAGTAACACTGGTCCACACGAATACAGTACTAAAAGTTTCAACCTGTTCGTATCGATGCGGTGGTGGGCGGGCAGCGAGATGGCGAGCACAGAGCACACATACAACCACAGCAATGGCTTTTGATGTATCGGCACTTTACTTCTTCTTAGCGTCGCAATACTTTTCCTTTTAGTGCCTATGGAATTTTGCCATGCTGTAAGGGCGCTGGGACGGCTTATCCGAGGCTCAATGAAACTGCGTCTTCCAGGAGAGCCCCCTCGATCCAGAACGTGTTGCTCAGACCAATGCCCAACTCTGACTACTACTGCTGAGCCCGTTATGCCGTGCAGCGCCCGTGTGCATTTTCCCGCGCTCGCCTGCCATCCACCTTTTACCGCTCCCCTACAGACAGGGTATTCACCCGAGGTTTTGCCTTCTACATATCCTAATACATTGCCTATGTATGGACCAGACGCACAATTACAATTTTAACATCTTACAATAGTTTCAACGTTTCTTACATTTCAATTCTGTTACAACATTATTTGACATTTGACATAAACATTAATATTCACATCGAAATTTGTTTACAGTTTTCTTAACACAATGACATGAAAAAAAAGAAATGAAATCAGAACATCAATTACAGTAATTTATCGAAATTCAGAAGAGAAAAAAACATAGTATTTATATGTACAATAGTACAGCGTTGTTGTTGTTACACATGCCCCTGTTTCCAGTAAATTTCACTAAATGCAAATTTGATGGGAACACTGAACTTTATATTTATACAGGGGTTCTGGATCTTTGCGTCAATGTGCCATTATAAAATTTTTGTGTCACTAAACTTCCTTTCTCGCACATTATAGAGGTCTATACTTTTTAATATATCAAGAACATTTACTTATCATTTACTTAAGTGCCTTTGGCACAGTCCAACCTCCTATCACAACATAATTTAAGTAGCAAACTACTCATTATTATTAAATTTTTCAGATAAATAAAATCAAAATTTGGAACACAAACACTTATCTACAAAAGCCGATACAAATACCTATATATACTATAAAACAATTTGTTGGTGCTTGCATTGAATGGCAGTCCATTTCCTTACTTACTAAAAAGACACACAATAATATTTAGAAAAAGCACTACATATTTTTGCTGCCTATTATTCAGATTTGGGCAGTCCATTTCGCATCATTTTATCAAATCTCCTGTACCACACTTACAATTCTCCTTTGACTATTTATCTGCCCTCTTTGATTTTTGGCAGTCCTTTACATTATGACTCATATACTGCCTACTTTGGTTTTTGGCAGTCCCATCTTTTATTTGGCTTGCAGCATTTGCTTTTTCTTTTCAGCCCTTTTCTCCATACATCTTTACATTTATAGTACATTTGGTAATCTGAAACTCACATAAGTACATTAGCACACTGATATTGGTATACATATATTTACAAAGATTTGTTACATTTGGAATAAAATAGTTTCAGTATAAGATACATCACATTTACTGCAAATTGCTTTCTGATTGTACTTAGGTCACTCACTCCTAGGAACATACAGTTTCAGGTCCACAACGTTTCTTACACCTAAAGGTCTCTTGGATTTTGGGTAGATCAGGTAGTAAGCATTATCGTGTGGAATGTTCTGTATTTTATACGGTCCATTATAAATATATTTAAATTTGGAAATTTCATGGATCAATTCACTAGATTTTTCGTGGGTTTTTAAAAGAATATAATCTCCAATTTTAAATTTTGACACTTTCAGATTTTTATCATGTCTTTTATATCTAGATTCAGCTTTTTGCTTTGCCCTTTTTCTGACTAATTCTTTCTATTGACTCAACCCCAAGCTTGTACAAGGTGGAAACTCTAGTTTTTCCTCAATTAAACTTTTACTTCTGCTGCCTAACAAAATTTCTTCCGGTGGGAACCCAGTAGATTCATGATGTAAGGTGTTCATGACATTCTCAAAATCCGATATAAATCTGCCCCAGACTCTAAATCATGCCCCTTCCTGTTTTTTTTTTTTTTTTTTTTTTTTTTCAACGCACCTTGGCCGACTGTGACATCATCCCAAGATACGTTCCTGATCTGTGAACCATTTATATCTGGTGGCTTTCTAGGTTTCTGGAGTTCAAAGTCTTTACTTATTTGAACCCTTTGCAAAATAAACATTGAGTCGTCAGGTGGCTCCTTCTTTCTTTGTTCAGTCTCAACATCTGGATTTTGTTTTGAAACTTCGTCATCAGTATGTACAATATCGCAATTATCTGTATTCCCACTACTTTCACTAGTACCGAAATACTCGTCATCTGAACTATCGTCAGAATCCGACCATTCTGGTTCGCTTTCAGGTTCTAACATAAAAGCTGTTCTGAGACAGGCACTACGTTCTCCCTCTGCATTTTCGTCAGGCTTTGATTTTAACTCAGTATCTTCTTTTGACAAAACGGCCTCATTATCTGCTTTACTCACATCCACTGTTACTTCATATTTAGTGTAATCCTCGTGGACTTCAATTACTTTTAGGTAATTACCTGCCCCTTCCCCATGGTGCCTTTCAGTAGCAGCTTGTACTGTTGGCAGATCGTTGACAGAAGTTACTTCCTCGTCAATGCTTAGGATTTCATCCTTCAATTCCTTTCTATCTTTAACCTTCGTCCTATCGGTAGCACGCGTACTTTGCGCGGCGCTATTTATTCTCCCCTCTTTAAATTCGGGCCACGTCACCTTATCGACGTCCCTACTATCTCCTTTTTCACTAATTAACCTCCTTGCCTCATACTCCTTCTTAAAATCCTCCCACTCACATTGCTTGAGGCCTTTGTACAGATCGTCGATCTGCACATGCCAATCAGTTACTTCTGCTAATTCATTCTCGCCATTTACTCCATTGCTAACACTGCTAACCGCACCTCTCTGTGTTTCCACTGTTCCATCTACAATTTCCTTCGCCACGGAATTACCACTCGTAATGTATTCACCAGCTCTTACGGCAATGTTCGTACCTAATTCTGCCGTCTTGCTAGCGGCTTCTCTTTGAACAGCTGTTCTGTTAGGCTGGGCCGTTGCCCTCTGATGCTCCACTCGCCTGTTAACAAGTATCGCTCTGCGCGGCGAAGATGACTCATCCGCGCTCGCTGACGCTTGTTTCGCAACAACATGTTGCGTCGTTCCACGCCTGTCTCTAACCTGTCTCATAACTTTACTGTCAGTCCGGTAACATTTCTTAAATCGGGGCCGGTATGTACTGTCCGCTTCCGTTTGGCCCGCAACGTTCGCGGAAATCAGTTTCCCGCGTCGTTATTATTTTGCGCGGTGTACCCTCTACCGCGACCTGGATGACTCCCTCTTCCTCTTCCTCTGCCTCTACCTCTCTGTTTTATGTTGACGCGAAACCCATCGCCGTCATTTCTCTCGTCATTATTGCGAATATTTCTGTTACCAAAATTCTGATAATTGCCACGACTTTCGCGCCAATGGTCTTCGTCTTCGACCCTTTCGAGAAACGTTTGGAAGCTGCGATGATTGCTTCCCACGTATCTCTTCGAATCTTCTGGTAGCTTTTTATATAGCTCCCATATGATTTCAGAATCGGATCTTCTCCCTCTTAATGTGTCAATTTTCGGTACCAATATTCGCAGAAATCTTTCAAAGAATTCCTGCCCCTGTTATCATGAAGCTTGGCCATGATAAACTCGTGCCACAAATGATCCTGTTTTTGTTCAGACCAATATTCTTCCGTAAACTTTTGTTTAAATTCTTCGAACGTCATTTGTTCGGTATTCAAGTTAATTCCCCAGCGCTTAGCGCCACCTGCTAAGGCGCTAATTACTACGTTTATCTTATCCTGACCAGACAAGTGTTCAGGAAACATTCTCTCGCAATTTTTTATGAAATCTAACGGATGCCATCCGTTATGTTTTTTGGCGGGATCGAAGCGCTCCTCACCTTCCAACAGCTTCGTAAGTGGTGTGCCATTACAGACAACACCAGGCCTATCTTTGATTTTACTCTCGAGATCGAAAATTTTGCCTTGAATTTTTGATGTATTTTGTTCACACTTTTGTACACATCCGGTAACTTTGAGAGGTGGCATGAGCCCCCTCTCATATTTCTATCTTACGATTCTCCTCTCTAGTTGCTGACGCGGACTTCCCATGCAGCGTCTCTCGTCACCCGGGTGGTCCAGTGACAGGCGGGCTCTTCTGACTTTGAAAGGGTAAGCCGACAGGCGTGGGGGGTCGAGTGAATGCTTACCGGACGCCGGCATTGTCAGGAGACGCGCCCGTTTGGAGCCGGAAGTGGCGGCTGGGCTGGAGGTTCCGTTGCTTCGCAGAAGCTTAGCGAAAACACTTTCTGGCGGGCTACCAGCGAGGCGTGGGAATGACTTATGTACCCAGGCAGCTGTGGCGGGAAAATTCCCGCGCTTTCTGCAAAATAGGAACTGTGATTGGCTTGCTCAGGGCATAGCTCCGTGACGGAGCAAAATCAGCACAGAAATTGGCGCCAAGAATCTCCATTGGTGGAATGGTAGTGCCCCGGCAATGGAGTGGAATTTCCGCCGGTTTTCGAGTTGCTGATTGGAACGTAACCACGGCCACTGTCGTGGGGGCGGGAATGTTGTGTGTTCGGCCTGTACGGGTGCTCTAGGGAGTCGGCAGTCGCCTTTCGGTCGAGGACGTCGAAGCAACCAGCCCTCGCCTGCGGTACGCCAGATCGTGTTCTGGCAGTTAAGAAGACAGTTTGGTAATGTATGTCCGCAGCACCGGCAGATAGGGATTTTCCTAGGTGATAATCAGAGCTCAGTAGAGCGCGCCTGTTCGTCTTTTTCTAACTTTGTTCTGTCTTGAGTAGCAGAAATTACGGTTGGGTTAGCCGTGTGTCTCTCTTGAGATTTGAGTGGCAAGGAATTGGCTCCACATACCACTTCATCTTAAACCTCACGATCTAGTTTAGGGACAACTTCACCTTTACAGTGTTTGTATGAGTCTCCAATTTGAGCCAATTTGATGTATTGTAAATGTGTCATGTGTTTTGGTTTAGTATTTTGTGTTTAGTCGTAATAAATCATATTGTTATTTTGCACAGAACTTTCATTCTGTTAATCGGTAGAGCAAACCTATCATTCCTCACTATGTTAATGAAACCTTCCTTTATTTAACTTATTTATCAAATTAAATTATTGCAGGTGCCAAACTCTTTTCTACTCCACTTGCAGGGCTGATTACAGTCAGTTCGCATATATTTTTTTCATCCTTGTGCTACAGCAAAAGTCGGAGTTAGAAAAGGGGGGGGGGGGCTTAGAGCATCATTTACATATGTAGATTCCAGAATTTAGTGTTAAATACACTGCTAGCCCCGGCACCTCGCAACTTTCTCGCCTAAATCTCTTTCAGTGTCTGAAACTGCCCTTTTCAACTGTGAGATTCCGTGTTGACATTTGTTTACGATCTCAGTTTTAAGACTGAAAACTTTTTCGTCTACTTTTGTTTCAACTAGAGGCTCTACTTTCTCTTGGATGTTGAGAATTTCAACATCAAACCTACTGTTAATGTTGTCAATTTCCCCCTGCATAGTATCCATATTTTTGTTAATTGTGTCAATTTCAAATTTCATAGTATTTACTACAGAGCTTAAACTACCCACTTTTTGTTCTACCTGTTCTATTTGTTTACTAATTTTAATTCCTTGTTCTTCTACCTGTGCTTTAAGCTGATTATTCTGTGTTTTGAGCTGATTACTTTGTGTTTTGAGTTGCTGACCAACGTGTGTTTTAAGCTGACTAACCTGATTACTGACTTGTTTTTGAAGCTGATCATTCTGTGTTTTGAGCTGCTCGTCAACGTGTGTTTTAAGCTGATTAACCTGATTACTAACTTGTTTTTGAAGCTGATCACTCTGTGTTTTGATCTGCTCACTCTGTCCTGAAATTTGTTTGGTTAATTGTTCAAATAAATCGTTCATGCTTAAAATCTTCACACTGTTTTGATCTACGGAATCAGTGTGTTCCGATCCTACCTCAAAATTTTCTTTCGATTCTTTCTTTATCTGTGGAGAATCAAACATCTCAGTGGATTCGTTCACATACCCACTATCATCTACAAAGTTATCCTCTACTTCGCCCGCATCTCGTGGTCGTGCGGTAGCGTTCTCGCTTCCCACGCCCGGGTTCCCGGGTTCGATTCCCGGCGGGGTCAGGGATTTTCTCTGCCTCGTGATGGCTGGGTGTTGTGTGATGTCCTTAGGTTAGTTAGGTTTAAGTAGTTCTAAGTTCTAGGGGACTGTTGACCATAGCTGTTAAGTCCCATAGTGCTCAGAGCCATTTGAACCATTTTGAAGCTGATCACTCTGTGTTTTGATCTGCTCACTCTGTCCTGAAATTTGTTTGGTTAATTGTTCAAATAAATCGTTCATGCTTAAAATCTTCACACTGTTTTGTTCTACGGAATCAGTGTGTTCCGATCCTACCTCAAAATTTTCTTTCGATTCTTTCTTTATCTGTGGAGAATCAAACATCTCAGTGGATTCGTTCACATACCCACTACCATCTACAAAGTTATCCTCTACTTCGCCCGCATCTCGTGCTCGTGCGGTAGCGTTCTCGCTTCCCACGCCCAGGTTCCCGGGTTCGATTCCCGGCGGGGTCAGGGATTTTCTCTGCCTCGTGATGGCTGGGTGTTGTGTGCTGTCCTTAGGTTAGTTAGGTTTAAGTAGTTCTAAGTTCTAGGGGACTTATGACCACAGCAGTTGAGTCCCATAGTGCTCAGAGCCATTTGAACCATTTTTTTATCCTCTACTTCCTGTTTTATTCCTTGCTGTGTTCGAGGTAATCTCGACATTTAAATCTGTTCGTTAACATGTTCGTGATATTGTATGTACGCCAATTGTCTTCCGCTAACGCCATCTGTTATCTGGCCGCGTAAACTCCTGTCATTGCCAGCTGCATTTTCCATTACGCTCGTCCCATCTACTGTGTCTACGTTCTTGTCCATACTGAACGCAAATTATACCCCACTACCGTACTTGACGTTCACTGCTATTTACTTTACTAAATATTATTGCAATTGGTGCCACTGAAAATCCACTGTTTGGTATTCACATTAATTTGTGACCGACAACAACTGGATGTCCTGTCACCGGGAGCCACTTGTAACGCTGCGCTTTGGGGCACACGATACTCCTTAAAGCCTGTACTATGGTAAGTTGACGGGCTTCACCTTATGAGAAAGGATTTTTGTATAGAAATTGACCGCGTGTACCTGAATGGAGGCAAATCACACTTACACCCACTCTCTAATAACAATGATACGTCAAGCAAGTTCGAAATGCAACTACACGTCAGTACGGACAAGAAACAACACAGAAGATGTTACCAATTTGTTAATAATACGGTCGCCAGCCTAATTAGGCATTAACTGAGTTTCTTTCCTGTACAAGTTGGTGTACGTGCATTGAAAACAACACGTAATAACACTGCATAATATGGTAAATTTTAGAACCATAAAATCTACTGAACTGATAATTTCACTTTTTGTACTAATATGGATAAACCGTAAATACATAACATTATACTATAATGTTTACTACAAAACTTCGTACTGTCTATTGATCTGATTAAAATCGGGCATAGGTTACCCTAGAAATAGCACTTTCGAAACACACACACACAATGTCAATTTTGATAAAGGTAAAACACTGATAAATTTTGGTTTTTATATTGACTTTAACTTTGCTGGTCAAATCAGTTCAGTACACTTCAGAATTCAAATGAATAAGAAAAAAGGGGGGGGGGACCTTGAAACTGTTATGATCACTGTATTAAAACAATTAATTATTGAAATCATTATGCACTCAAGATTTCCAATATATGAGTTACTACTCTTTTTATCTTATTTCCTGCTCATTTAAATACCATTATATCTGCCTCAAAATAATTAAACTTCATTTCTAAATCGATATCAAAATTATCTTCCAACTTTGTCAGACCTTTGTTATTCGTCTATTAGTTCATTAACAAAGAAATTTCTTTAAACATCATCCTAACATAGCTAGGTCTGCAGGTAATTATTATTAACACAAACTTTAATTTTTCATCTCGGGACACTCGGATTACACAACATGTGGAAAGGACCCTGTCTAGGTTAGTTGTGAGGATAATTAAATGATAGGACAGTTCTGGTAAAATTTAAGTTGTTATTGAACAGTATGGAACAAAAGTAACACTGGTCCACACGAATACAGTACTAAAAGTTTCAACCTGTTCGTATCGATGCGGTGGTGGGCGGGCGGCGAGATGGCGAGCACAGAGCACACATACAACCACAGCAATGGCTCTTGATGTATCGGCACTTTACTTCTTCTTAGCGTCGCAATACTTTTCCTTTTAGTGCCTATGGAATTATTTGACATTTGACGTAAACATTAATATTCACATCGAAATTTGTTTACAGTTTTCTTAACACAATGACATGAAAAAAAGAAATGAAATCAGAACATCGATTACTCTAATTTATCGAAAATTCAGAAGAGAAAAAAACATAATATTTATATGTACAATAGTACAGCGTTGTTGCTGTTACAATCTGATAGTAAAGTAGAAACAATGTGAAGAATACAGAACGTAAACAGCTGTAACATACATAACGGTAGACAAAAATGTTATTCGTTTTTTCCAACTTAACGCATTTGCTCACACATTCTGAAAACTGGTTAATTTGCTCAATATGGCGTGTGACCACCTCTGGCAACAATACATGCCTGAAAACGACGGCTCTAGGATAGATGATGTTCAATAGCATCAATATCATGTTGAGACAATAACACCCATTCTTCCTGCAGATCTGCTCGCAAGTCCTGGAGACTGATTGGTGGATGCTGACGTGATGCAACCCGTCTCCCTAGTGCATCCCAGACATGATATATGGAGTTCAAATTGGGAGAGCGAGCAGCCACACCAGGCCTTCAGTATCCTCCTTTTGCAAGAAAATATCAACCACCCGTCCATCAGTACGCAGTCTGGCCCACAACACGTCGTAACAACCGCACATGAGGTCCCAAGATTTCGTCACAATACCTGACAGCAGTTAAATCACGTCGACTCACCCGTACAATTTCATGAAGAGGTGTTCGAGTGGTCAACATAATCGCTTCCGACACCATCGATATCAGTCTCTTTCCACAAAGTTCGGGTCGCGAACTCGTGTTCCACATTGCCTCCAGATGCGAATCCGTCGAGAATCACTCTCCATATCAAATCGGGTCTCATCTGTGAAAAGAACATTGGTCCACTTTTCGACCGTCCAGGTGGCATGTTGATGACTCTACTCTAGACGCTTCCTTCTGTGAAGACGCATCAGAGGTACACATACAGCAGGTCTTCGACAACAAAGGCCACTCTGCCAAGCCTTCCGTGCACCGTTTGCCTCGTTACAACACATCCACTGGATGCTGCCAAGTCAGGTGCCAGTTGCCGTGAAATACTAAGGTGGTACAGTCGTGCCCTTACACCCAAATACCGGTCCCCTCTCTCTGACGTCGCACGTGGTCAGCCCTGCTCTGGTCTTCGGGATACAGTTTCTGTCTCCATAAACTGTCGCCACATCCGAGAAACAACAGAATGATTCACATTAAGCCATCGGGCCACATCAGTTTGCAACTATCCTGCGTCCACTCTTCCTATGGCCCACCACAGCTGAGAGTCTGGTAGGCGTATCCTCTGTGCCATAATGCACTATCTGTGCCGAAGTGGCGTCAAATCGAGACTTGCACCCGGCGAACGGTCTACCTGACGGGAGGCCCTAATCACACGACATTTATATTTATTTGTGACTATGTAAACAGCGATTGAGGATGTAGAACTACCAGACAAACACTACCCCCTTTGATGGATTACCTGACGTCATCGTTGGCGTTGTTATCCGTTGACCGACTGCCGTCTCCCGTACAAAACACGATCGTACGGATATCTGTTGACAGTTTGTGTGACTATATGGTAAATCAGATACAGGACAAGGAAACAGTGGTTTGTTGCTTTAATTTTGGACACCAGTGTATTTTGAAACTGCCTTTCCAAGTCGTGGAGTTGCTTCTTTTCTACATCTACATCTACATATATACTCCGCTAGCCACCAAGCGGTGTGTGGCGGTGGGCACAATTTGCGCCAAAGTCATATCCCCCCCCCCCATCTGTTGCAATCGCGGATCGCGCGAGGGAAAAACGACTGTCTGAACGCCTCACTACGAGCTCTTATTTCCCTTATTTTTGACTGGTGATCATTGCTCGACTTGAAAGTTGGTGGTAATAATATATGCTCTACATCCTGGGTGAATATCGGATTGCGGAATTTAGTGAGCAGTCCCTTCTGTTTAGCGCGCCGTCCATCTGCAAGTGTGTCCCACTTCCAGCTTTCTTTGAGATTTGTAACACTCTCGCGATGGCTAAATGTACCAGTCACGAATCTTGCCGCTCTTCTTTGGACCTTCTCAAACTCTTGAATCAGACCCAACTGGTAAGGGCCTCATACAGACGAACAATACTCCAAGACTGGACGAACCAACGTATTGTAAGCTATTTCCTTTGTTGAAGGACTGCACCGCTTCAGGATTCTACCAATAAACCGCAATCTAGAGTTCACCCTACCCGTTACTTGTGTAATCTGATCATTCCATTTGAGATCATTTGGAATAGTCACACCCAGATACTTGACGGACGTTACCGCTTCCAAAGACTGGGCATTTATTTTGTACTCGTACAGTAAAGGGGATTTTCACCTTGTTATACGCAGTAAGTTACACTCACTAATATTGGGAGATAACTGCCAGTCACGCTGCAGTCATGGGCTGTGTGGATGGTCCCGGTGGAGGTTCGAGTCCTCCCTCGGGCATAGATGCGTGTGTTTGTCCTTAAGATAATTTAGATTAAGTAGTGTGTAAGCTTAGGGACTGATGACCTTAGCAGTTAAGTCCCATAAGATTTCACACACATTTGAACATTTTTTTCTGCCAGTCGTTACACCACACATTTATTTTCTGCAAATCCTCATGGATTTGTTCACAACTTTCGTGTGATACTACTTTCCTGTAGACTACAGCATCATCGGCAAACAATCTCAGGCCGCTGTCAATACCATCAACCAGATCGTTTATGTAAATCGCAAAAAGCGGAGGACCTATTAAGCTGCCCCGGGGCACACCTGAAGTTACGCTTGTTTCTGTTGACGTCACCCCGTTCAGGACGACATACTGCTCCCTGTCTGTTAGAAAACTTTCTATCCAACCGAATATGTCATCGGATAGACCGTCAGCGAACACTTTTTGATGAGTACAATGCTTTTAGTTTTAAATGATGAGCCAGATTAGAAGTTCTAATTTATCCACGCTCTATTATTTCCCGTGCTAATGGCAGTCACGTTGTAGCCTACGAGCAGTGAAGAATCGCGCGGTCGATTTGTGTGCGCGCATGCCTGCATTTTCGGAGTCGCTGTTACGTTTTGTTTGCCTTGGAGTCTACCTCTTCAGCTGAGTGGTCAGCGCGTCTGACGACCATGCAGTGGGCCCGGTTTCGATTTCCAGTTCGCTCGGTGGGTTTCTCCGCTCGGGGACTGGATACTGCGTTGTCCCCATAATCATTTCATCATAGGCACGCAAGTCGCCCAGTATGGAGTCAAATAAAAAAGACTTGCAACTCTGTGGCTGAACTTGAACCATGTGGGACTCCCGACCATCTATGCCATATGATCACTTCATTTCATTTCCCCAAATCTACTATTTCTCTCTCTCTCTCTCTCTCGCTCTCTCTCTTTCGTGATGTCGTATAATAATGAACTAAAACATTATGACCACCTCCTCAATAGCTTGTTTGTCCGCCTTTGCAAAGAAATACAACACTGATTCTGTGTATCAGGGATCCGATAGTTTGATGGTAGGTTTGTGGAAATATGTGGCATTAGACGCCTACTCACTAGCCATGCAATTCGCGTAAATAACGGGCCACTGATTTGTGTATCCGGTGATGGCGCCCGATAGCGACCCAGGTGGATGTCATAGGCTTTACATCAGGCGAATTTGGTCTCCAAAACATCAATGTGAGTTCACTATAATGCTCCTCAATGCACTCTACCGCGGCTCTGTTGACGAGACACGGACAATTTGTAAGGTGTCAGGCAAATACAACATCTTCCATGAAAACCCTGACATGATAAGCAAATCCAGTAGTATGTCACGTAGCTCCGAATAAATCGTGACATTAAATTAACCAAAGTAATACGAGTAATGAGTGAGCAAATGGAATACCACAGACTAACACAAGAATGCCTAAATGCATGTCATACCTTCCCACCGTGAGACAGACGCAGTTCCGAGGGGAGAAACGAGAACAGAAGCTGAGAGCAGAACCGTGTTAAGCTAGATGGCCCTACGATAAGGGACGGACACCCACGTCGCCAGCTAACCTCCAGGACCACCACCCCCCCCAGCCCATGTTAAAAGATAGAGCCCTCCAGAAGAACAGTATAGATCTTACGATAACACTAAAAGGGCCACACCAGCCGCAAGTTTTAGCGTGAGACTTTTTCGCGTCTCTGTTACGTTGCAAACGTTAAAAACATTGCCCCACCACGAAAAGCAACCGACAGGACCACCCCCCAGCCCATGTTAAAAGATAGAGCCCTCCAGAAGAACAGTATAGATCTTACGATAACACTAAAAGGGCCACACCAGCTGCAAGTTTTAGCGTGAGACTTTTTCGCGTCTCTGTTACGTTGCAAACTTTAAAAACATTGCCCCACCACGAAAAGTATAACGTTTCTCATTGGATAGACAGAATTTTTGTAGGCAGAGCTTAAGGTTAACATTGAGACCCTGATTGGTCAGATGAAAACACAGCCAGATAGTTTTTTTTAAACCAACTTCGGTAAATTGTAGTAAGGAGAAGTTAGGATGGGAGTTGTTTCGGAGACGGCGAGCTGGATGGAGCTGCGCCGGCCGCCGCCCCCTGACAAGGTAATGAACGCACGCGATGCCGCATTTTTTGAGCGCATAAGGCTTCACTCAGAACTGCAGAAGTCTCATCTGTTACATCCCCTTTTTACGTAATACTAGTGTCGATCGTCAACTGAAGCTCATGGTATTCACATTTGCTACGTAAGTTAAAATATGAAACGTGATGATTTTTCTGTTATATAATTATTGAGAAGCCACATCAGCCACTGTAATTTACGACAAGTTAGATAGGTAATTAAAGATAATTGAGGGTCACTGTAGACCATTTTGATAGTTTTCTCTTTTGTGAAACTTAATTTAAACCTAGATTATAAATGTGATATGGCATAGGTCATCCTTCGATCCATTGTAGAACTTGGAAACCCATTCAGGGAATATTCGTTCACATTTTTGTTGGACGCAGTTGGTTTTTATCATCCTGTATTAAAACATTTCCTTTTATCAATAGTGCAATTTATAAACAATGTTTTGTGAGTAGAATAAAATTTCCAATGGTAAACTTAACTGCTTTTTCGACGTTATTTTACCAGCTAACTAAAAATAGGAAAGCCTTGAACCCCTTCCACTAAATTTAGTTAGTATTAAGATTCTTTTACAGGGAGTGCAGTGGCGCTGACGCTGAAATCATTAAGTATTTGGTTATATCATCGCTAGTCTCACAGAACTCTTCTGAACTCTACATGTCATGTGTGGTCTGGCGTCTCCTTACCAGCAACAGGTCCCAGGTTCAAACTAGTCAATTCCCTAAAAAACACGCTCAGAGCGTCGTTGCGCGAAAGTGGTAGGGAGACACGACTTAGAACAGACAGACACCACGCAGAATGTTAGAAATTATACTGCTGAAAAATGACATCGCCGTTGGGGAAGACATCAAGTATGAATGGGTTCAGATGGTTCACAGCTGCTAGCGTGTCTTCAATAACTACCACAGGTCCCACTCAATCGCAGCAGAATTTCTCCCACAGCAAAATGCCGCTCCCACCAGCCTGTGTCCATGACGCGCTGCACGTTTCGAGCCGCCGATGACGGCTTTTGTGGAGACGACCATCGACCCAATGTAGAAAAATGAGATTCACCCGCAGAACAGACGCCTTTCCGTTGATCGACAGCCTAATTCCTATGGTCCCGCGCCCACTGCAGTCGTCATTGACGATGTCGTTGGGTCATAATGCTCGTTGTTTAACAATTTACGATGAACAGTGTGCTCCGAAACTTTCGTACATGCACCAGCATTCTGCTCTTTCGACATAGATGCCATAGATCACCATCTATCCTAGTTTACAGAACAGACAAGCCTCCGAAACCCACGTTCTGTGAAGAGTCGTTGACTTCCAACGTTTTAGCACCTAGTGGTGATTTCACTGTCCTGCCTTTTGCCGTAAAAGCTCACGACAGTAGCACGTGAACATTCGACCAGCTAGGCTGTTTCCGAGATGCTCGTTCACAGTCTTTGCCTAATAATAATCTGCCCTTTGTCAAAGTCGCTTATCTCAGTAGATTTCCCTGTTTGCAGCACATATCTTTGCTAGGGAGGTCCCCGACCGTGTCTGCTCTGCCTACATTCTTTTGTTACTGCGTCATGTGCCCCCAACGCCGCCCGGCGGCATCCATTGTCGCGGTTGGCAGCGGTCCTAAGTTTTACGGTATATGAAACTCTTCTGCAAATTTTGAAAGGAATAATCCGAATTGACTGTAGAATTCGTTTTATTGAAAGTCACGACCGGTTTCGCGCCTCTAGAAGACGCACCTTCATGTGATAACGATTCCGTGTCTGCTGCCGCTCAACCACATTCCTGCTTGTGTCGCTGTTCTGCTACCTCCTTTGATTTAAATAAGGACTACCGCTCTTACCACTCGATTTGTTTACAATATGACCTGAATGATGAGTAGAGGCTCTCAGGCAGTTACCTGTCGGCGATGACCTATTAAAAAGAATCTTTATCACCTGAGGATGCGTCTTCTAGTTTCGTGAAAACGGTTATGACATTTAATGGAAAGAGTTCTACAGCCATGCAGATTATTTCTTTCCAAATGTGAAAGTTTAGCTGCTGTTGCTCGCAATTTAAACTAATATGCTCTTACTGTACGTATGAAGAGCACCATTGTAATACGTGTTTATTTCTGTTTCCCTATGCATTTGGTTTGATACATAATTTTATGAAATATACGAATTGCTGACAAGACCAGCTAATACGTACGATGATACCGCACAAAGTTGGTAAGCTTTTAAACACAAGAAAAACTGAAATCTTGTAGAATTGCTTTGTTGTTCTCTGTCTTTCCGACTCTTCAAAACCCTTTTTCTAAGGAACGGGTCGACGTATCAAGGAGAAATTTACACCACGGACTGAGGGCTATAGTCCTTTGGTGGTGTAAAATGTTACACTTCTAAGTCAATGTAATCAAAAGATACGGCCATTTGTGCCACATATTTTGCTACTCGCAAACTCACTCATTAAAAGCTATAGAGTACTTCCACCGGCTGCTGTGGCCGAGAGGTTCTAGGCGCTTCAGTCTGGAACCGCGCGACCGCTACGGTCGCAGGTTCGAATCCTGCCTCGGGCATGGATGTATGTGCTGTCCTTAGATTAGTTAGGTTTAAGTAGGTCTAAGTTCTAGGGGACTGATGACCTCAGATGTTGAGTCCCATAGTGCCCAGAGCCATTTGAACCATTTTTATAGAGTACTTCCCCTTGATGTATAATCATGAAATTTGACAAGAAGAAAGGTTTCACAATACAATTAAAGGAAAAATCACAAAATTCTTAATTTAAACATAATTAAGTTTATACGTAACCCTCATTCCTGCTCGCATCTGCCCAATTTTTATTTATTTGTGTATTTATTTTTACTTTGGGATCGCCGATAGACTGCCTAAGCGGCCACCACTGCTTTTTAGTACTTTTGACTCGTCAAACTTACCGGAGTGCATTAACGCAGGCTCCCTCCATCTTAAGCGAGGTCATACATACCAAACTCCTGCAGTGATTTGAGTTCCAACGATATGGCCACACAGTACTTGCACGTGATGGGCAAGCAAGGTGAAGCAGATACAGGAATTCATTTCAAGAATCGAGAATCACATGCTTACTTCCAGAATTCTGCATCAATTGTTCTGGTGATCACGCTGCTTGTAATCGAAACTAAAACATTTCAGGAGGAAAAGAAAAGGTGCTGGAGATGAAAGCTACCGAGCAGGTGACTTAGAGTAAGGCTAAAAAAATTTTACCAATCAGTGCAGTCGCTCTTATTTGCGACATCCTTCGTCTCAGTCCGTACAACGGCTGTTGAACGTTGACTTGTCCTCTCAGACACGGAGCGGCAGTTTAACTTCAAATACATGTTCCTGCAAGTGTAGTTACGGTGTAATCATTATATCCACACCCGTAACGAGTAGATCAGCCACGCAAAGCACCGAGAGACACTTTATAAGAATACCAATATTTCCGTGCTAAGAGGTCCACCGAAAGGACGACATCACTACGGGGAGAGCTACAGGTGGTGTTAATAAAACATGTCACACTTCACTTCTCCCCCTCACCAGGAGCTTCCAGATAGCCGCTGCTATCACGTGCGTACCGTCCAGCGTAAATGTATGTTCCCTGAACCTGCAATCTAATTATTGTAAACGTTGAGGCTCTCACAGAACGTTCAGTACAGTTCCCCCCGATTGTTCTTGCTCCGTGGGGATTTAAATGGACACAACGTGTTACGCGGCTCTGCTACCATCTGTACTAGTGATAGAGCTGTTGAGAACCTCGTGTCTGCAGAAGTAATATGTCTTCTGAACACGGACAGAAAACGCATAGCACTACGATGTCTTCATTCTGCACCACTGATAACTCAGTTTGCTCTCCAGACTTCTCAGACACGGCTAAAACGAAATTCGTGTACGACGTGCACTCCAATGGCCATTTTCCTATCGGGAAACGCTTAGAAGGGGAGCCCACGGCGTTGGGATCACGGGTTTACTTCAAACTTTGTACACCTTTAGTAGGCCATTAAAATAACATAATGTGCAAGTAGTAAGGTGCACTACTATGACAGTTCAGAGAATATCGCAAGAGAAGTTTTACTCACGTATTACGTAACTGATGTAATTGTGGAGGGAGCTGGTCGTAAGAAGTCATTTTGGTTAGATTAGATTAGATGAGATTAGTACTTGTACCATAGATCATAGATACGACAATTCGTAATGATGTGGAACGTGTCAGGTTAAAAATGATGTCTATACAAGATTTTTTTTTATTTTTTTATTTACATGTCAAGTTACGTAGGACCAAATTGAGGAGCAAATCTCCAAGGTCATGGAACGTGTCAGTACATGAAATTACAACATAAAAGTAATAACAGATAACAATAAATGTTCATGAATCTGAAAAAAGTCTGTCCATAAGTTTAAGTAAACGCTATCAGCCATACAATAAGAATCAGCTTAATTTTTCGAGGAACTCCTCGACAGAATAGAAGGAGTGAGCCATGAGGAAACTCTTCAGTTTCTATTTCAAAGCGCGTGGATTACTGCTAAGATTTTTGAATTCGAGTGGCAGCTTATTGAAAATGGATACAGCAGTATACTGCACACCTTTTTGCACGAGAGTTAAGGAAGTCCGATCCAAATAGAGGTTTGATTTCTGCCGAGTATTAACCGAGTGAAAGCTGCTTATTGTTGGAAATAAACTAAGATTGGTATACATAGTGAGAGGCCAATGTCAAAATACCCAGACTCGTGAACAGAGGTCGACAAGATGTTCGTGAACTCACACCACTTATTGCCCGAACTGCCCGTTTCTGAGCCAAAAATATCCTTCTAGAATGGGAAGAGTTACCCCAAAACATAATACCATACGACATAAGTGAATGAAAATAAGCAAAGTATACTAATTTACGTGTCGAAGTATCACTCACTTTCGATACCGTACGAATAGTGAAAATGGCAGTATTAAGTCTTTGAACAAGATCCTGAACGTGGGCTTTCCACGACAGCTTACTATCTATGTGAACACCTAGGAATTTGAACTGTTCGGTTTCACTAATCATATGCCCGTTCTGTGAGATTAAAACGTCAGATTTTGTTGAATTGTGTGTTGGGAACTGTAAAAACTGAGTCTTACTGTGATTTAACGTTAGTTTATTTTCTACCAGCCATGAACTGAGGTCATGTACTGCACTACTTGAAACCGAGTCAATGTTGCACACAACATCCTTTACTACCAAGCTAGTGTCATCAGCAAACAGAAATATTTTAGAGTTACCCATAATACTAGAGGGCATATCATTTATATAAATAAGGAACAGGAGCGGCCCCAACACTGATCCCTGGGGCACCCCCCACTTGACAGTACCCCACTCAGATCCCACATCACAGCCGTTATCAACATTGTAAATAATGACCTTTTGCTGCCTGTTGCTAAAGTAAGAGGTGAACCAATTGTGAGCTACTCTCCCTATTCCGTAATGGTCCAACTTCTGGAGCAATATTGTGAGATCAACAAAGACAAATGCCTTTGTTAAATCAAAAAATAGGCCAAGCGTTCGAAACTTTTTGTTTAGCCCATCCAGTACCTCACAGAGAAAAGGGAATATAGCATTTTCAGTTGTCAAACGACTTCTAAAGCCGAACTGTACATTTGATAACAAATCGTGTGATATAAAATGATCAATTAACCTTACATACACAGCCTTTTAGATAACTTTTGCAAACACTGATGGTATAGATATAGGTCTAAAATTATCTACATTATCCCTTTCTCCCTTTTTATAAAGCGGCTTTACTACTGAGTACTTTAATCGCTCAGGAAACAGATCATTCCTAAAGGAAAAATTACAAATATGGCTAAATACAGAGCTAACACGTGCAGCACAGTACTTTAATATTCTACTAGACACTCCATCATAACCATGAGAGTCCTTAGTCTTCAGTGATTTAATTATTGACTCAATCTCCCTCTTGTCTGTATCACAGAGGAGTATTTCAGACATCAGTCTCGGAAAGGCATTTGCTAAGAAATTTATATGATTTCCTGTAGAAACTAAATTTTTATTTAATTCACCAGCAATGCTCAGAAAATGGTTGTTAAATACTGTACATATATCTGATTTATCAGTATCAGAAATATTATTACTGCGATCTGACTTTATATCATCAACCTTGTGCTGCTGACCAGACACTTCCTTCACAACTGACCATATGGCTTTAATTTTATCCTGTGAATTAGCTATTCTATTTGCATACCACATACTTTTTGCCTTGCTAATAACATTTTTAAGCACCTTACAATACTGTTTGTAATGGGCTACTGTAGCTTGATTGTGACTACTTCTAACATTTTGATATAATTCCCACTTTGTTCTGCATGACATCCTTACCCCACTAGTCAGCCAACCGGGCTGTCCATTACTGCTAGTACCCTGTTTAGAATGTTCTAATGGAAAGCAACTCTCAAAGAGCATGAGAAATGTGTTATGGAAAGCATTGTATTTATCATCTATATTATCGGCACTATAAACATCATGCCACTCTTGTTACTTGACAAGTTTTGAAAAACCCTCTATTGCTGTTGGGTTAACTTTCCTACGTAGTTTGTAATTAAATACGACATTGGTTTGAGTACAAAAACCTTTTAGTGTTAAAATTTGTGCATCATGGTCTGAAAGGCCATTCACCCTTTTACTAACAGAATGCCCATCTAGTACTGAAGAATGAATAAAAATATTGTCTATGACTGTGCTACTGTTCCCCTGCACCCTAGTTGGAAAAAACACAGTTTGCATCAGATCATATGAATTTAGGAGATCTACCAACATCCTTTTTCTTGCACAATCATGTACAAAATTAATATTGAAGTCACCACATATAACTACTTTCTGGTACTTCCTACAGAGTGAATCAAGAACCCTCTCTAGCTTAAGCAAAAATGCTCTCAAGTCCGAGTTAGGGAACCTATAAACAACAGCAATTAGAAGTTTAGTTTCACTAAATTCAACTAATGCTGCACAACTTTCAAATATCTGTTCAGTGCAGTGTCGTGATACGTCTATGGACTCAAATGAAATACTGTTTTTTTACGTACAGAGCCACTCCCCCACCCCGCAAGGGACTCCTTGAGAAACAGCCAGCTAATCTGTAGCCTGGTAAAGGAAGCCTCTGAATTATCAAATTATTTAAGTGGTGCTCTGATATACTAATAATTTCAGAGCTAACATCTATTAGCAGTTCACAAACTTTATCTCTAATACCTCTTATATTTTGATGAAATATGCTAATTCCATCTCTACTTGGAAACATTACATCCTCTGGAGGTGAGCCCTTAGTTAGAGGCACTTCCTTTAAACAGGTATACCTATCAGCTGACTTCAGTCTAAAAAAAGGTGCAGCTTTAACACCAACTACTGCAGGAACACATTAGACAAACTATTACATGACACTCAATATTATTATTATTATTTTTTTTTGATGTTGGGGAATTACCCACTTACTATATCCAAAAATTCATCTAATGAGTAGAAGGAGTTGCCATTAAGAAATTCTTTTAATTTCCTTTTAAATGCTATGTGGCTATCTGTCAGACTTTTGATGCTATTAGGTAAGTGACCCAAGACTTTTGTGGCAGCATAATTTGCCCCCTTCTGAGCCAAAGTTAGATTTAACCTTGAGTAGTGAAGATCATCCTTTCTCCTAGTGTTGTAGCCATGTACACTGCTATTACTTTTGAATTCGTTCGGATTGTTAATAAAAAATTTCATAAGTGAATATATATATATTGTGAGGCTACAGTGAAGATTTCTAGCTCTTTAATTAAGTGTCTGCAGGATGATCTTGTATGAGCTCCAGCAATTATTCTGATTACACGCTTTTGTGCAATGAACACACTTTTACTCAATGATGAGTTACCCCAGAATATGATGCCATACGAAAGCAGAGAATGAAAATAGGCGTGGTAAGCTAATTTACTCAGATGTATATCGCCAAAATTTGCAATGACCCTAATAGCATAAGTTGCTGAACTCAATCGTTTCAGCAGATCCTCAGTGTGTTTTTTCCAGTTCAACCCCTCATCAGTGCATACACCTAGAAATTTTGAATATTCTACCTTAGCTACCGATTTCTGATCGAAGTCTATATTTATTAATGGGGTCATTCCATTTACTGTGTGGAACTGTATATACTGCGTTTTGTCAAAGTTTAATGAGAGCCCATTTACAGAGAACCACTTAATGATTTTCTGAAAAACATCGTTTAGAATTTCATCAGTTAATTCTTTTCTGTCGGGTGTGATAGCTATACTTGTATCATCGGCAAAAAGTACCTGCTTTGCATCTTCGTGAATATAGAATGGCAAGTTATTAATATATATTAAGAATAGCAGAGGACCCAAGACCGAACCTTGCGGCACCCCATTCTTGATTGTTCCCCAGTTTGAGAAATCACCAGTTTTTTGCATATTATGTGAACTGTTTATTTCAACTTTCTGCACTCTTCCAGTTAGGTATGATTTAAACCATTTGAGCACTGTCCCATTCATACCACAGTACGTGAGCTTATCTAGAAGTAATCCATGATTTACACAATCAAAAGCCTTTGATAGATCACAAAAAATCTCAACGGGTGTCTTCCGGTTACTCAGAGCATCTAATATTCATTAGTGAAAGTATATATAGCATTTTCCGTTGAAAAACCCTTCTGGAAACCAAACTGACATTTTGTTAAAACTTTATTTTTACAAAGGTGTGAAGCTACTCTACAATACATTACTTTTTCAAGAATTTTGGATAAGGCAGTCAGAAGAGAGATTGGGCGGTAGTTGTTGACATCAGACGTATCCCCTTTTTTATGCAGTGGTATAACAATGGCATACTTCAGTCTATCTGCGAAAATATCCTGCTTCAGAGAGCTATTACATATGTGGCTAAGAATCCTTCTTATTTCTTGGGAACAAGCATTTATTATCCTGCTGGAAATGCCATCAACCCCATGTGAGCTTCTATTCTTGAGAGAGTTTATTATCTTCCTAATTTCAGGTGGAGAGGTGGGTGGAATTTCAACTGTATCAAATGGTGTGGGTAGGGCCTCTTCCATTAACTGCCTTGCTTCTTCTAATGAACATTTAGATCCTATTTTCTCTACACATTTAAAAAATGATTATTCAAAATGTTTTCGACTTCCGGTTTGTTGTATATCAAGTTTCCATTCGCTTTGATGGTGATGCCGTCATCCTGTACTCTTGGTGGTCCTGTCTCCCTTGTAATAATATTCCAAATTGTTTTGATTTTGTTATCAGAGATATTAATCTCAGACATGATGCACATGCTTCTCGACTTTTTAATAACCTTTCTTAATGTAGCACAGTAGTTTTTATAATATTTGGCTGTCTCTGGGTCATTACTCTTTCTTGTTGTTAGATACAGTTCCCTTTTGTGGTTACAAGATATTTTTATTCCTTTAGTAAGCCAAGGTTTTTTGAATAGTTTCTTATAATTAGATTTAACTACTTTCTTGGGGAAACAGTTTTCAAATTCTCTTACAAGTGTATCATGAAATAAAATATATTTTAAATTAGCATTGGGTTCCTTGCACACCTCATCCCAGTCTAACTGCTGAAGATTTTCTGTGATATTTCTAATTGTTGAGTCATTAATTGAACGCACAACTTTGGAGGGTAGTTTTGAATTACTGAATGGAGCTATGTCATATACTGTAACTAGCTGAGCATCATGATCAGAAATCGCATTCTCAACAGGACAAGAATTTATGTTTTTAAACCTATCTTGGTCTATAAAAGTGTTATCCATCAATGTGCTGCTGTCTTTTACTACCCGAGTAGGAAAATTAATGACAGATGTCAAAGTGAAAGAACCGAGCAAGACTTCCAGGTTAGCGTTCGCGATTTGAAATTCGGTCGTGGACCAGGCGACGGTTCAAATCTCGCTACATCTTCCTTTTCAGTCTATATTTTTTCATCACTAGTCACATTATTTAATTTATATGACGTTGGAGAGGTAAAATACAGAAAAATAACCATGTGCATATTTATGAAGTTGTAGTGAGTTTCATATGTTATTTGCCTATTTACTATTTGTAATTAAATTTTTAAGGAGGAACAGGCTTGAAAATCTCAAGTAAAACCTCTACAAATAGTGATATGAATGACATTATTCACAATCAGTAATACGTTAGATCACAATGTGCCAGACCACAAGAGTAATGTACAATTACTCGTCGCATGTGCTCTCGACATCACACGTTACAGGATATTATTTGTCATACACACATTGAAAACATAAATTGACCTTAAATATACGTATCAAAAAAAGTTTTGTATCACCTCTGTTCCGAGATTTCCGGAGCCTGCACAGAAAATTGGAACAGAGATCAACATAAACATCATTTCCGCCCTTTTTATTGCTCATGAAAACCACACATTGCACGTTGGTCCACCATACAGTGAGACCTTCAGAGGTGGTGGTCCAGATTGCTGTACACACCATTACCTCTAATACCCAGTATCACGTCCTCTTGCATTGATGCATGCTCGTATTCGCCGTGGCATACTACCCACAAGTTCATCAAGGCACTGTTGGTCCAGATTGTCCCACTCCTGAACGGCGATTCGGCGTAGACCCCTCAGAGTGGTTGGTGGGTCACGTCGTCCATAAACAGCCCTTTTCAATCTATGCCAGTCATGGTCGATAGGGTTCATGTCTGGAGAACATGTTGGCTACTCTAGTCGACCGATATCGTTATCCTGAAGGAAGTCATTCACAAAATGTGCACGATGAGAGAGCGAATTGTCGTCCATAGAGACGAATGACTCGCCAACATGCTGCCGATTTGGTTGCACTATCGGTCACAGGATGGCATTTACGTATCGTACAGCCATTACGGCGCCTTCCATGACCACCAGCGGCGTACGTCATCCCCACATAATTCCACCCCAAAATAGCAGGGAACCTCCACCTTGGTGCATTCGCTGGACACTGTGTCTAAGCTGTTCAGCCTGACCGGATTGCCTTTAAACACGTCTCTGACAATTGTCTGGTTGAAGGCATATGCGACACTCATCAGGGAACGTGGTGCCAATCCTGGTTCAAATGGCTCTGAGGTCATCAGTCCCCTAGAACTTAGAACTACTTAAACCTAACTAACCTAAGGACATCACACACATCCATGCCCGGGGCAGGATTCGTACTTGCGACCGTAGCAGCAGCGCGGTTCTGGACTGAAGCGCCTAGAACCGCTCGGTCACATTGGCCAGCGTTGGTTTAGTGATATCTTTGAACAGTCAAAGGGACTGTGTCTGTGCTACAATATCCACAGTCAGCCTCTATCTTCAGGAGTTCTGGGAACCGAGGTGATGCAAAACTTTTTTGATGTGTATTTAATATTGGAGTAATTTGTAACAATTTACGAGCTGTTTGCTTTGACGTACAACTCGAAGAAAAATGAGAAAATAATCTTTTACACAAAATACGAATTTCTTATAAGCTACAGAGTAAAGAAAATGAACAAAAAATAAACATTCAGTCTTGTGATAATTACTGTTGTAATCAGAAATTGACACCAGCAGGAAACTAATTGCTCCATACACAAAATGTCAATAACAAAATTTTCTATGTAACAGAATAATATATAATATCATATTACATTAGACATGTTTAAAAATATCCCCGTTTTCTCGACTGCTCACGTTATAGTTTTGTTGCCTTCACACGTATGCGTGGCAAAACACACTCTTGCATCTGCATTACTGATACAGGCGATTAGATACATTTAAGATACTGCAAGTGTATTCTAGACATTTCCAAACGAAAGAACCCAGTAGTTACAAATCAGTGGATATCGCATTCCAGTAAATTGAAGGTTGAACACCCCCTGCACTTGTTACAGTACGTCTGATGAAGGTAATTTCGCACACATAGACAGTACCATTCCACACCTCTACCGCTAAATTTACCAGCGACACATAGTTCAGGAAATATGATCTCATAAACATTTAGAACCCTGAAAAACGTGCTTTTGCTTAAAACAGAGCGCAAATTCCCCAGACTTTACTCATACAGTGTTTCATAATGAGAGAACTTAACGACTCCCAAGAAACTTTAAGCATAAGTTCAAACTTTTTTCTCGCTTACATGCTCAACGTCAAGCTTGTAAAGTAATCAGACGTTTGAAGCTGTTTTTCATATGGAAGTTCAATTGTTTAAAAAACTGGGCTTTACGGGTTCCCTAGAAACAGTTAACATTATTTCTCAAATCTTTTGAGTCTTAACAACATGAACAGTACGACTATCCAGAGCAGAAAGCGGATATCCTATACAGACGGCTGTGTGATTTTATCTTATACTTGACGTTACCTAGACGAAGGGAACGTCTGGTCAGCCTAAGTTTTTAAGTTTCGCTGGAAATATCAACCTTAGTCTTGAGATAATCTTCTTTCTTTATTTTTTAAACATTCAATGTCTCGAATTTTCTATAGATAAGTGAACTTAATTTTCACTGCGTGATGCTCCCTCGTCACCGTCAGTCCCAGTAGGATCCTACTCGGTATTTGCACCCCTGACCATCCTAGGTAGTCTGTGGCGACAGCTCTCCTTACATTACACTAGCACTCTCTTGAACACTTTGTTCGTTATGCAGTTAATTATGAACGACTTTTCGGTATCTCTTACAGCCGCGTATCGATCGGATGCAAAAAGGATGTACTGACTAAACGTGTTAAATAATGTGCAATGGAAGAAGGCATTGTGTTCTGCAGTTCCTATATCTCCGCATTCACAAATCTATCTCGGCCTGCGCTCGAGTCGTTCAAGATGAATGGAATAAAGGACATCGGTCCTATCAAAAGGTTTACCATGCCCCCACTGGGGCTGGTGTGGTGCATTTCAAATTTTCCTGAATATACGGGAAGAAATAATTATCTCTGTTATCCCATGAACTACCCCAAGTATCCACCCTCCACTTTGTTAATGTTTCCATGTTTTAACTACCCTCACCAGACATAACGCTTCATTTACTACAGATATTAATATACGATCCGTAGCAGTAGTTCCTGTAGGACTTGTGCGAGGATGCCGTCCAATCAGATTCGGGTGTTTTCCTTTCCTTTAATTACCTTCTTCTCCTCCAACTAAAGTATGTCTCAATCTGCAATTTCCTCGCTGACTGTCACCTCCGTGTTGGTACAAAGAGCCACACAATTGTGGACGGCGGAGTATCTGGTGATGAGGAACAAAAACCTGCAGGCAGTGAAAGAAATAGCTGGACGTAGCGTACCTTGTACCGATCACCTCACTGCGCGAAACCACACTAATGGGCTTCCAAACTGGGCAATGCCCACTAACGCGGAACTTCATACTCAGGAGGAATGAGTACCATAAGCGTTGCTTATGTCCTATAAATCACTGTACGCTACATTTTAATGGGCTTTACTTTCTATCTTGACAAAAGGGCAACAGTAAACACAAGTTTGGAACTGACTTCTACTTTGCTGACGATGAGACTACTGCGGTAACGATTTAGAATTGTACGAGTATATTGCACTCGGACTCCAAGCTAATATCCTAGTTTGGAGTTGATATCTTAGAGATTTGTTGGCTTTTCTTGTTTTGGACTGGTAGCCAGCCAGAAATGTTTGTTTGCTGTCCTATTTCAGATCTTTCTCTAATAAATTTCTGCTTTTTGTCCTGAGTTTTGAGATTGGCTGGTCACGTGTTATTAGCGTCTGTGAGTGCGTGTGCGCGCTTGTGTGTGTGTGTTGTTGTTGTTGTTGTTGTTGTTGTGTTTGTGTTTTAGGAAAAACACTGTATTTTTATCGTAGAAGATTTTTATTTTCAACTTTTTAAATCATACTCATAACATAAGATCTTACGGGGTACGCTGTTATGGGTTAAATTTCCAGACCTTTCCTTAATAGTCTATGGACTGGGGGCACAAGATTTGTTTACCGTGCCGATCCCGAGTGTCATGCTCTCTTCCATATTTTCATACGATCAAATTACTGTACACAAGAAATCATTCACATCGCTCACTAATGGGACAGAAATAAACGAACAGTGTAGGCCCAGGACAACAATTCTGTATTCCCGCCTTATCTCCATCGTTTGCCCCTTATAAGCCCCTTTTCATACCTATCTCTTATCACTAGGGAAAATGATTTCTTAAATATTTTTCGGAAATATGTGCACAGCATAGACGTCTGCTTTAAGGTTTTATTACCAACCGACAACTCTATTTTTTCGTTTGTGTATGACACACATGACGAAGCGATACGCAGTATGCTTCTAAAAACTCACCAATTTAAACTATTTCTAAACTCATCGTCTTGGTAGGGATGCTGAAATGATACAAGGAATACGGAGCATAATGCCAGTCGCAGTGTTGGGTCATGTGAATGAGAAGGCGCAACTACCTGACAAGGCTTAATATTTTCTGGGATTCAGTCGTGTCAGGTGCACCTAAAGCTTGGTCCACAGCGGAACTCAATGTTGCGAGTTTTTTTTTTTTTAAAAAAAAAAAGCTGAATCGAGTCTGAATGGACACTGCTGCGTTTCAGGCGCGCGCCACGTTCTCATGTCTCCGGAGTGTATTGGGGGTCTAAAGTGATATAAGATTTGAATCCCATTAAAATGGGACTTGAAACTAACTTAAGCGCTTCAAATGAATAACACACACACATCGAATACAGAAACCATGACAAACGAGAATAGACATTAAAATGTTTGTTGGGGAAGTTTGGCGTTGCAACAGCGGAAATGAAAAAAAAAAAAAAATCACACTTCGAAAAGTCAGGTTCTTCAGGAACACAAGAAATGAGAGGAAAGAAGGAAGAGGGATACTTCTCCTAAAATAATTCTTGGTTTAGATGTGAATCTCTCATGTTTCTCCTACTGGCTAATGAATCAAGAAGAATTCGTAGCGCTGATGTAGAAGAATATCAGGTAAGATAATATCAAATTAATAATTGTTATGAACTTCAAATCACATTTATTTCCTTAGAAATACAGAACAAGAATTAAGTAAAGATAGCGTATGTATATTTTTGCAAATCTTTTCATACTGCCAAGACACTGAATCTTCAGATGATATAAAATAATCTCTAAATTAATTTCTGATTTCCTGCACTTCATTTGAAGATCTCCTCGGTACAGTTTATATAGCCGTACAAGTTGTGATTCTTGTAGCTCTAACATCCATGCTTCATGTATCAAGTTCCCATCAGAATCCTCCTTGAAAAAAGTGTTAGGTCGAGTATAATTTATTTTCGAATGGTATAGTAAAAAATTATGCAAATAGGCACTTGCAAGATGTAGTGCTATAGGTTTCAGTAAAACGCGAAATTTCGTGGCCCATGTCCCGAAAACATTTTCAATAACGAGGAGTGCACGACTTAGACGGTAACTGAATATTCAATCAGCACGTGATAACGATCGGTTGTTGTAGCCAGGGTATGACTTCATCAAATTTCGTAACAGAGAAAACGCACCATCTGCTACAACACACATACGGGATGGGGTTTGATTTCCCTCGCAATGAAGTGGGCTGAGGCAAACCCATTGTTCCATTATCTATTTTTTCGTGAAGCTTAGTATATTTAAAGACTCTGGTGTTAGAAATATTTTCTTCACACCCCACATCCAAGTATATGAAATTGTACTTGGCTTTAATTACAGCAAGTACTAAAATGCTGAAGAACCCATTATAATTAACAAACATAGTTCCACTGTGTTCTGGAGCCACAATCTGTATGTGTTTTCCATCAATACTGCCCGCACAGTTAGGAAAATCCCATTTTCTTGAGAAATCATGGGCCACTGTCAACCATTCAGAGTTCGTTGTGGGTATCTAAAACATTAAAAATAAGATCATTATTATAACTTTATAAGTCTTTACTTTTATAGACCCACACCACACCCATTATCATGTCTGGAGGGTTATTGGGAAAGTAAGGAACGATTGATCACAAAATGGAAAATATAGTGAAAATCTGATGAAGCTTTTCACAGATGCGTTGGTCACTGTGTCTAGTACACCCGTCGATAGCATCATGTCGCTCTTTTCAGTTCTGATCTCACTGTAAGAACGTAAAGATGGACAGAAATTAGCGTCTCCCACTAAGTATGAGGTCCTGGTGAAAGATTTCGCCTGAAGCTATGCAATCCAAATAACATTACTGTCATGCGGTTCGTTCTACACGACAATTCTCAGCCACACTCTGCAGGGGCAATGAAGGTGCTCCTGCAGCGTTTTCGATGGTAAGTGTTTGATCACCCACAATACAGCCCGCAATTGGCTACCCCTGAGGTTCATCTCTGCTCAGATGAACCGCTGCCTATGAAGACAATATTTTGACACAGACAACAAGCTGCAATCCAGAGTAGAAAATTGTCGAAAAGCACTGGTAGCTGTCTTCCATGACTAGGGAATTGAAAAGTTGGTACAACGCTACGACAGATGTATAAGTCTGAGCGGCGACTGTGTAGAGAAGTAGCTGGACGGTGTAGCTAACCGTTGCAAATAAAACAGTTTTGATTTTCACTGTGGTTTCCATTTCGCGATCTATCGTTCCTTACTTTCCGAATAGCCATTATAATTATATCAAATGACATTCTTTCCCACTTTCAGATGTTTGATGCGTTTGTAGACAAATATGTTGTCAGCCTTCAGATTTTACGTCAGGATCTGAGAGTTGAAAGCAACTACAATACGGACACGCGAACATCACACTCAGAGGCGAAAGACGACGAAACGTCACTACGTTAATGAGGAAGTAATGCTGCTTCCTTCGGAATACCCACTGTGCTTTAAGCAACTCGTAAGGAACATGGTGTATTTACAAATGAAGCTTCGCAGTGCATGGGAACTATGACCCAAGCACTGACAAAAGAGATAGTTTCACGGTTTTTGGGGTCTTTATTGCGGACTCATTAAGGACGCGCAGTTGACAGAATATGGAAATTACGGCATAAAAAAAAGCATTACGAATATTCTGTTCAGTTTGCAAGGAGGAGCTTATCAATAAAAGAGACGGGACATTTCATTCGACGGAATGAAAATGTAAACGCTTCTTTTCTACACAAATTGGACATTCCCAGCCCCAATCCAATAGGCGATGAATCTCTAGATATCACTAACGATTTCAGTTCTCCATCTCTCAGTTCTGAAAGCGGTTCTTACCCTGAGTATAACATTCGATCATATTTACCCGTCTACAAAGGGACATAAAATTTGTTTAGTGTGCATTTGTATGTTACAGTTACGTAATGGAGTTCGTTTACACAATGTTTCGTTACAAAGTTTATACGATACTCAATTATTACGTTTGATAATGTGCTATTGTTTTATTTCATTATTTTGTGTTTATAATACACTAGTTTTCGCTACAATTCTATACCTGTAATGTACAAATAACAAAAAATAAAGCAGTATCAAATCTGTGTTAGAAAAAATATAAAATATTTTCCACATACCTTGATGTATGCTTTCAAAACGCTGAGGATGTCTTCACACACTTCTGGGACAAATAAAGATATACTTTGTAGAGAAATCTTGAAAGTATACATGAGACTTGTAAAGAAATCTCCAGTTGAAAGGTATTGGAGGGTGGTTGCAAGCCTCACTACTGGCGGGATCGAAATTCTAAAATTCGTCTTTTCTTTCACTGATCTGAAACCAACCACTTGTAGGTGTTCAAAACCACATCCTTAAAAAATTAACAAACCCACTGCTATCTACCAGTTTTTATGTATCCAGGAGACCATGGTACGGTTCATTGGTAGCGCTGAATAGCTTCCGTATCCACCATTTTTTTCCGTTTTGGTTAATTCGATTTTTAGTCGAAAATAAAAGCGAAACAGTGATGCCTTCATAAGCTAGTTCCCGAGACATTTCGAGCAGAACTGGTCAAGACTCCTTGACACCTTCTTGCGGAGCTGCTCTTGAACAGATGCGTGGCATTGAATAGGGGCAGCCGCGCAACAAAGACCCGCACCAGTGTTTCAGTATGGACCAGTCTTCTCGAGGAACTCCTGTTCAGCTGGACACAGGGGGCAGGTGGCAAGCGACGCTGCCAGCTTTATTTCTTAAGGCGGGTTATAAAAGACTCCAGGAAGAAGCAGATCGCAACATGTTGAGGGAAAGAGATTAATGTCGTTTCAATACTATATGTGGAGTATTTGGAAAAGTAATGATAAAGGAACTCAGTTCTGAAATAGTATAGACCGCTGAATGTGGCAGTTTGAATTTACTACGTACGTTCAGTTGTGCGTCAATTGGAAAAAGATCTAGGGCAAAAGTTGACCTGAAATACCTCAGTGTTTGTCCTGCACAAAGCATTGAAGAAGGTGTTCTAGTAAATCGACAACGGTAACCAAAAAATCCACTCAGTTTTAGTACTTTTTTCTTTTCACCACGAGAGCTGGTTTACATGGTCGAGCAGCTACGCAAAGAAAAGACCATTTTATTCCGTTTGTCGCGAAGACGCCTTAGCACTCTCGTTCGCTTAAGTGACTTTGTTTCGAAGTGGGATACGTCGCTGTTCTGACTGGTTATCTGCTGTCTATAATCAAATAACAAATGGTTCAAATGGTTCTGAGCACTATGGGACTTAACTTCTGAGGTCATCAGTCCCCTAGAACTTAGAGCTACTTAAACCTAACTAACCTAAGGACATCACACACATACATGCCCGAGGCAGGATTCGAACCTGCGACCGTAGCGGTCGCACGGTTATCAAATAACAAATACGGTTTAACATTGTATGTATTAACATGAAAGATTACATGTTTATGGTTCGCAGATGGCGGCCGAGTGATTTAACGACAAAAAGTACCATTTACTGGCTGGCCTAGTGGTAATCTTTATTCAAATTAAGCAAAATATTTGCGAGACGATTTATAGCGACCAAACATTCACAAGAATAACTACATATTCTCAGCCAGCTTGTCAGCGAAGGTCGGGCTCCAGTTCGCCAGCAGTTCTTTCATTACCTAGAAGGTATGAAATGGGAGCTGTAATAATGGCGAGCGGTGGATCAAATCCTTATTACGATATGTACCCAATGAGAAATTTCATCTGGATTTTTGTATACTTTAGATGAAATTCTTTAAGCTTCCGTAAGACCTATAATTCGCTATTTATAATATGTAATAATTTATCATGATGATACGGAGTGCACCGTTGTATGTTCAATCGGTGCTGCATTCGTTACATAATCCTAGGTGGAAAACGTAGCTCTTAAAATCACGAAACCTGCGTAGTGAGGTGCTGTTTAATGTAATGCTAAAAACAAACAAAATCCGTCAGATATTCAGACAGACGCGTAAAGAGTTGTGGTCTTCAGTCCGAAGATTGCTCTCTCTCCACGCTAGTCTACCTTGTGCAAGCCTCTTCTGTGCATCCCCATTCATTTATGACGGTTTACTGTAGTCAGTCCTTGGCCAACACCTACAATTTACCCCTGCCGCCCCCTCCACTCCTTTCAATTATCAAACTGACAATTTCTTGAACCCTCAAGATGTGTCCCATCAATCGATTTCTGTATGGTCGCCCAGCGTCTTATCACTGCGCCACCACGATCGATGGAGTGCTTCTTTGAGTGGCTCAGGTACAAGTGATCCCTGCCGCTTAAAAGCTAAGTGCTGCTGACGTCCTTGGAGTGCTCTTTCAACAAACGTGGCGTGGAAGCTGTCTCAACTGGGTACAGTATCCGGTCCGTAGCACAATGCTCTGCGTCATGGCCGACTCCGTGTACGTTGTATACAATAGAAGAACTCAAGAACCCACTATATTGGCGTACATATGATACACTTAGAAGTGGTTCTGATCGAAGAGTGGCATAAAATTCCACTGGAGACTATACAATCATTGTATTCCAGTACTCCAAAAAGAACCGCAGCTGTATTACGGGCAAATGGGGATCTAACCCCTTATTAATAAGCCATTCCCTAGTCAGTACAGGTGTTCACATTATTTTGCCTATCCCCTGTATATTTCGCGTAAGGACCACGAAGATAAGATACTGGAAATTAGGGCTCATACGGAGGCAGAAAGACAGTCGTTTCTCCCTCGCTCTACTTGCGAGTGGTACAGGGAAGGCAATGGCTTGTAGTGGTACACGGTACCACCGTACGGTGTCTGACGGAGTATCTATGTAAATGTAGATGTAGGTACCAAATTGCACGTGTCTCCGTGACTAAGGAAACATGATATATCGATCGCCATACTACATGCCAATTGATATGTGGATGCGTCCTCGCAACAGGATTGCTACGTCGTCCGTTCGTTAATATTTGACAGATGTCGAGCGCCATTGCAGGAGACATTTGAACGTTGTGAATATGGTGAAATGACGAAAATGTGCTGGACCGCCACGGGCGCCATTAGAGAAAGTGGTCCTAGTTCTACTATTAAGATTCTTGTCTTACATGTCTGATGTCATCTCCACAGTTTTAACATCGTGCTGACAGATAGCGCTGCCGCTCGATCGTGTACATGCACACGACCAATCCACTCCTACAAGTGGAAGGGTAAGGGCGTAGTATCATACTTACCCCTGCCGCCCCTTCCACTCCTTTCAGTATTAGCACTCACGAAGGAACCGAACGCCGGCAGTATGAGTCGCGCTATCATCACCAGCATCAGCAGTACTTGGGCAAAGTGCGGAATTCGTGATGCTAGGTAGTTGTTAACATATGTGACCCGTTGGATCATATCTAATGCCCAGGCGACGTCCCGCTTGACCCCCGTCCAGACTGATTATAGTAGTCTCTTAAACAGGGTGGGGCAAAATAAAGTGGCCCAGACATGTGGATACGATTGGATGTGAATGTATGCATATCACCACACCCCGTGTGGTTTATATAAAACAGGATGGAGCAACTGCCCATACAGCTGGCCGAACCTTGTAACACGTGTACACAATCTTCACATCTCGCAGAGTTACAGTATTAGCAGAGGTTAGTCTGGTTGCAGCTCTAGCGTGTCACCTAGGTTACCTGATCTGTCAGTGTGCAATTACTTTACATGGGGAGCCCTCACGTCTAAAGTGTTGCGCAACAACCCTCATAGTTTTTTTAATGTACACATCGCCATTTGACTATATTGTCCTTTATTTAATTACGAAATATAAACTTACAATTTATGTCATGTATTAATGACATAAATTGTAAGTTCGCATTTCGTAATTATGCACTAATTTACATTCATTGTTTAAGACGTTTTACATCTTTTGAAATTTTGTGTGGTCCTACTGCATGCAATTTTTGCTTTTACCAGTCGCTTGAAAATGGCATAAAAGGCCAAAACCTGGGTCATAATTAAGTAAAGAACAATATAGTCAAATGGTGGTGTGTTCATTTAAAAATTATTGTATGACTATTGCTCAGTAACATCAGAAACTGTTAAACCCCATAGTCTTCAAGAACTGCAAGAGAACATTTTGGATGAGATTGCAGCAATTCCAACAGTCCAGCTTCGATCCGCCTTCAGCAACTTGGTGACAAGGGCCCAAAAGTGTTAAAAGATGCATTTTGGTCACTTTCAACATCTGCTATAGTCAGGTTAGTACTGTGTTTCCTTTCCTCTGCTGTGTTTCTTTGTACCCTGGAACTCTGTTTTCTGTGCCACTTAAATCAGATGTATTACCGAATTTATAAAATGATACATAATATAAACCTGGTATTTACAACTTCTGTGTGGTGTTACCTTAAGAGACTTCTGATGTGGCGAAGTATTTGGTTACTTTAATAGAGTTAGAAAGTGAGTAAGCATCATGTTACCGAGGAGACGCTGGCCATTGTGGCCGAGCGGTTCTAGGTGCTTCAGTCCGGAACCACACTGCTGCTACTATCGCAGGTTCAAATCCTGCCTCGGGCATGCATGTGTGTGATGTCCTTAGGTTAGTTAGGTTTAAGTAGTTCTAAGTATAGGGGACTGATGACCTCAGATGTTAAGTCCCATAGTGCTTAGAGCCATTTGAGCAGAGGAGACCTTAGCACTCTGTTACGAGCCAAAAATGAGTTTAATATTCTAGTCCTGTGATGCAGTACGCAACAGATATTAAACTGATTAGAACAGATCTTTCTTACCTGAGCAAAGTGAAGAATACTCAGTATCGTAGAACACACAGTATAATGTCGTTTATTGAAATTGAACTACACTTCTCGAACAATCACTATATACACACAAAGAAAACAAATAACATGTAGATGACTATTCATCAAGAGCGTCGGTGAGGTCCGTCGGAACTGGTCCCAGCTCGGCGAGGAACTGGCTGTACTGCTGCTGCGCTGGCCTTATAAAGCCGTCGGAGGTCGGCGGAGTACTCCAACTTTCCATGTGTCTGTGAGGCGACCTCTGCAGAAAAAGGTTCGCATTAGTCTCTAGCAAGTTCTGTTTATTTTGAAGAATTGTTTTCCTCTTGGTTGCGCCTGCAAGTGCTTGTGTATGTTATATGGTACACAGGGGTGTCTTGAGTGTAGTCTGCCTGGCAGGGGCCGACTGTGGCAGACGTTACAGAAAGAGTACTAAGAGGAAACATGGCCTAAGCCGTATGTGTGTGGTCAACATCCCTGTCTCGGTTTGGGTAGAGTGGATCTTTTTAAACTGGGGGGAGGGGGTGTCTATGTCTGTGTGGGATTGGTTAGAACTACCGTATACATCCAAGCCGTCGCTGCTTGACTCACAGTGTATCGTGTTCAGCGTCAGGGGTGGTCATGAGGAGTCAGCACCAGGAAGTCACGGATTACTTGGTCTGTGACAGGCGGGTAGATACAAAGACTGTGCCAATCTGTGTGCGCTTACCCGCTGCAGCAGGGGCTAGTGAAGTGACTAGCGTGCTGGGTGAGACATGACAGAAGTGGACATGTGTGTTGTGTGAGGAGATTCATTATGAAAAGCGTTTGTACTGGATGATTACTGCCCCAATGTAAATTAATCTGTTGGCTGTTTGGTGTTACTATCTCTGGTCCCTGAGTGTCTGGTACTGTAGAGATGCAAACACCAGGAGATTGGTGCTTAACTATCATTGCGGTCGATGTGTGCAGCACAGCTGTTTCTCTGTGATGCAGTGCTGTGGATGGCAGATGGCGTGCTCTTCGTGATCACTCGTTTATGTGATCGGTAGGATTTTTTTTCGCCAGATATGTTTAGTGGAAACGTTGTGGTGGAGGAGGGCGCTTGTGTTGTGGAACGTCGGCGCATACAACACCTCAGATATATTTAGCACTATGATCTATTTGTGGCGGCGATTTAATTTCTTGATTTGTATAATGTTTGTATGTTATCCTCAAATGCTAAAAATATGTTTTATTACCAAGAAGGACCATCGTTAGGTGGAGGTGAGTGTCTTAAGCGATCTGTTCGACTCTTGTACATCGTTAAACAATTAATTTGATATGGTAGTACAAATGGAATATTTCATTCTATTTTTGATATCGGAATTGCATCGGCTCTCGTTTTGTCCCCGGTATTAGCTAGGAACACAGTATTCTAAGGGGACGCCCGGGTTCGATTCCCGGCGGGGTCAGGGATTTTCTCTGTCTCGTGATGACTGGGTGTTGTGTGATGTCCTTAGGTTAAATAGGTTTAAGTAGTTCTAAGTTCTAGGGGACTGATGACCATAGATGTTAAGTCCCATAGTGCTCAGAGCCATTTTTATTCTAAGGGGAGATGAAAACCTCTGTCTGTATATTTGGAGGCAATGTTTCACACACACAAACAGAAAGTAGTCTCCTGAGAGAGACAGAGACAGGAAAGGAGTCTGGAATTTTCCGATCAACAAAATGCCGCCACTAGATGCTTTGTTTGGGGCTGCAAGATCATAGGAGGCCGACATTCAGTCCGTTTTTTTACAAATAAATATTCTGTTTTCACAGTCGCAAGCTTTCAAAAACCATTTATAATGGATCGAATCAGATTTAGTACCACGATCTGTAATTAGGACATTGGGCGGTTTTGACCTCCGTGGCGTTGCCTGGACGACAGACATACCAATGGGGGACCCAAAATGGTGGATTCTATACCGCACTTCATTACATTATTTGGTTCTTACAGTTATTACATCATGAAAAACGGTGGTGTGGGGTGCAGACATTAGCTCTGTCCCAGTGAGGCAGCTCTGTCTCCCGCAAACTGATTAAATAAAGAATATGCATCAATATATTATTGACATTGATGTAAATTGCATGTCATGTGATCCTTCTTCTCTACACAGAATGGGTCTTTTTCCCACCAATTTTTTCTGGGAGTGGAGGGGAGGGAAGGGGTGAGGAATGGGGGGGATGCTCTCTGGGGGTGGCATTGTGCACTAGCTCAGTCGATCCCTGCATGTCAAGGTGAGCACACACACGAAAATTATTTTTAACAAGACACCTCCAATCTGCAGCAGTGTACTTATGGAAGTAGGACATGTAGTTGCAGGATGTGAGCTCTTGCCACCAAATAAAGAGATCAGCTCCTGAAAATTGAATTTTTATTAATAAACAGTAAATCTTCTGCTATGTAATTGACATTGACTTCAGTTTTGTACCATCAGATCCTTCCAGTCCAGCAGAGACTGAGAGATTTTCCTGATCATTTTTTTGAGTGGAATGGAGGGTTTTGGGATTTCACAGGAGGGGGAGTGGGTAACTAATTGATCAGTTTAATTAAATAGTAGATTAATTTTGTATCAAAAGTGCGCTTGTATTGGCAAGGGGCAGTGGGAAGGTTGGGGATTTCCCAGAGAGGTAGGTGAGGTGGAGGGGGAGGGGAGGTGTGGAAATTTCTCAGAAGGATGGATTATCCCCAAGGGGGCATAAATCAACCCTGAGGGGGTCATAAATCAATTAACATAACAACAGGATATGGTGATGGAAGGGGGCCATAAATCAATCAGGTTTGCCCATGAATGTATGTTTGCCCCTGCTGTATGCAACCTGTACTAACAAAGTGGCTTAGAACACAGTTTGCCCTAGTAGTTTCTTGTACATCTTGCTATCTTGCTGCTGCTGCACCAATATATCATCGGTATGCTGTGGTGCAGATACTGGAAACTCAGAGTCCAGGAAAGGCTGATCCAATAAATGAGATAGACTGACAGTGCACTGTTGTGGTTGTGTGGTAAATTGAAATTCGAAGCCCAGGAACAGTTTCTATGTATCCTGATCCCATAAACCAGGTGGGCCAAGTGTTTGCTGTGGCTTCAGTTGTGACAGCTACTACTCCACTGCAACATCAAGGGTCCGTGGCAGTATGGGAGAAACAATAATAAATGAAAATGCACACAAAATGAATAATACTGAGCAATGTGTGAGATAGATGGATTAATAATACTTACATTCATATGTAATAGTCTTCTTCTTCTCTTTATTCTGCCTGGGGCCTTTGGCTGATCCCTGCTGCTGTGCTGATGCTTCTTGGTGATCTACCAATGTACAGAGTATGAATGACAAGTCCATATCATGATGATGACTACCACACCCAGATTAGTGGTGATGAGGACTGGTGCTGCGAGTCAACTTCTTCCAGTGGAATAGCTTCCTCATCACCCATTTGGAGTAGGGGAATGAGAGATCTAGAAGGTGTCCAGTTTGAGTCACAAATTTAGGTTATTAAAATTAGGCTAAAATCATCTGGTCCTAAATTAGACTTGCATGAAAGTTACTAAGAGCACACATATCCCTGTTTGTTTACACTAGGATCGTAAGTTACACTTGTATAAGCATAACTTAAGAGCACAGGTGAGCTGTTTGTTTACATTAGTGTCACAAATTAGCTAAAATATGCAATGGTGTGGCTTCCTGGAGTGCTGTTTGTTTACATAAGGAGACCAATAGGCTCAGTGCACCAGGATGCACTCTGTTCCACTACTGTAATTTATACAGGCTAGAAAGCTATTATAACCCACATTCATTTAAATCATAATAAAAATCGGTAATGTTCCAGAATGCTGCTATAATTGTTAACTGCTAGACTTTTACATTAGCAACAGGCCCATTTCGTCAGTATCACCATGTTCAGGCTATCTACAACCAATATGCATTGTTAAAATTTGTAACATTATTACTAATAACAATTTTTTTATTATTTGCTAGTGCTTACTTCCATATTGCATCGTGACACTGTCGTTGTCTTATAATCTTACTGCTGAATAGGGCATTTCCAGCTGCAGCCGAATTTTTAAATATTTTACTTAATTATCTCTATTAATTCCTGTTGTTAGCAAATGCAAGCCAAGTCGTTTATCGCTTGTATATACTGTTGTGGTTTTGTCAGCTACGATTCACAGCTAATACAGTGATGTTGTATGATTACAGTCTATTTATTCATTTGTCTACGTATCGTTATGGCGTGGAATTATAGTCTTTGTAATGTTTTTGCACTGTGTATGTATCTGTGTTTTTATTTCGATTTCTTCCAAAAAAGTTCATTTTAAATGTGTAGTGGTGGCTTTGATTTATCGGAATGGATTAATGTTTTGGGTTTGTTTCTGGTTCTGTATGCAAATACCATTGCTGCATTTTTAGTAATGTGTTCAGTACGTTGAATATTTTTCGCATGTAAGTTTGTGGAATGTATTTGAACTTTTATTTTGTGGATATTTCTTTCGTGAATTTTATGTCACTGTGAATCTTAACGGATTTAGGTCTATGGCGTTTGTCGTATAGTTTTCTCACTATGCTTGGATCAAAGCTATTTTGTTGAGCTACGTAGGTAAGGACTGCCAATTCTTTTTGTATGCTCTAAAGATAGATTTATTAGTCTGTTAAGCACTGTGGTAATGCATGCATGTTCCTGTGTTTTCGGGTGGCAAGAGTTTGCGTTAATAATGTTGTCTGATGCTCTGTGTTTTCGGTATATTTCAAATTTGTGCTCATTGTTACTATTTTTTATTGTCATATCCAAAAGGTTTATAGTTTTGTTGGTTTCAGGTTCCAATGTGAATCCGATTTTTGCTAGTAGTTCATTCAGAGTTTTATGTAACTGTTGTATGTCAGTATTGGATCCGAGTATCATCAACGTACCGGAAATAGTATACTATTTTCTTCATTAGTGGTTTAGTTGGATTGAAGAATAATATTTCTTAAGTGTTCAGGAAGATGTCAATTGAACGTTTTTTGCAGAAATCGTATCTATATTCACTCACAGCCAGACCCTGATACAATATTAAACGTACAAAACGGACCAAAAACATAAAAATTTTTCAGATAACTTTATTGAAATCATACAGCTCGATTCGGGTTAGACATAACAAATAAAAACACAGATATACACACATTACAAAAACATAACAACACACCATAGATAATTACGAAACACTGACAAATGTATAACCGAATTCTAATCATACAGCATCGCTGGATTAGCTGTCAATCGTAGCTATGAAAGCGACAGCAGCATATACAAGCGATACAAGGTCTAGCTTACATGTGCAAATAACAGCAATTAATAGCAGTAATTGTGTCAAATACTTGAAAATTTTGTTGCAGCTGGAAACGCCCTATGCGGCAGTAAGGTTACAAGACAGCGACAGCGCCACGAGGCAATATGGAAGTAGGTACTAGTACATAGTACAAAGAATTGTTATTAGTTATAATGCACTACTTTTTACGAAGCGTATTGGTTACAAATAGCCTGAAGATGGCGATACTGCCGAAATAGGCCTATTGATAATGTAAAACGTCTGACAATTAACAGTTATAGCAGCATTCTGGTACATTACCGTTTTTTACTATGTTGCTGCGAAACATTTAACGTGCTGCGGCCCCAAGAGTAAAAAAATTATTTGACTCAACTTCACTACTATTCTGAACCATGTCTTTTCATAAAAAAATATCATCTATAGCTGTTACAATGTCTGCGTCGATAGCTGAGTGGACAGCGCGACGGAATGCCATGCAAAGAGGCCCAGGTTCGTTTCGCGGCTGGGTTGGAGATTTTCTCCACTCAGGGACTGGGCGTTGTGTTGTCTTCATCATCATCATATCATCCCCATCGACACGCAAGTCACCGAAGTGGTGGCAGCTCAAAAGACTTGCACCAGGCGACAGGTCTACCTGACGAGAGGCCCTAGCCACACGACATTTCAGCTGTTACAATTAATATTTCTGTTAAATTTACATCTTTACCATATATTCATTTGACCACTTCTGATTTTTTCTTCGTTAAATTTCACTTTTAAATCTTTACTATTACAATAAGAAACATCATGTCATCTATGTGCTTAACTACAATAGAATTCCTTTATCAACTCATGTTAAACATTCATGTAATTAAGTACATGCTACAAAATTTATAAATATGAATGTGTATTCAAAACTGAGGACTAAACATAGAATTATTTAATACTCTACAATGTTTCTCAGATTTCCAATCACTATAACTTTTGTTATAGAAATATTCTCTAACATCTGAAATAACTTCAGGGCTATTGATGACAAACCCATTAAATCTATCAGTATCTTTGATATCCGTTTCATTTCATGATTATGATCACAATCTCCTGTCATTTTAGCTCCATAAATAACTACCACTCTATCAAAATATTATGTATACTTAATATACTCACTATAAGCGCGAGATAAGGCATGGCAAATGTTACATTTTGGTACATTAATAACCGGTGTAACCGCTAGAATGTTGAATGTAAGCATCCAAACGTGCATGCTTTACGTTGTACAAGTGTCGGAGATCAATTTGTGGGATGGATCTCGATGCCTGTTGCACTTGGTCGGACAATACAGGGACGGTTAACGTTGATTGTGGATGAGGCTGAAGTTTTCGTCAGATGATCTCCCATATGTGCTCGATTGGAGACAGGTTTGGTGATCGAGCAGGTCAAGGCAGTATGTCAACACTCTGTAGAGCACGTTTCGTTACAAAAACAGTATGTTCCTGTTGGAAAACGCTACTTGTAATCCTGTTTATGAATGGCAGTATAATATGTCGAATTACCAGACCAACGTACAAATCTGCAGTCAGGGTGCGTGGGATAACCACACAGTGCTCCTGCTGTCATACGAAATCGCACCCCAGACGATAATTCCAGGTGAAGGTCCAACTCGTTTAGCACACAGACAGGTTGGTTGCAGGCCCTCAACTGGTCTCATCCTAACCAACACACGACCGTCACTGGCAGAACCAGCTTCCATCTGAAAACGCAACAGACCTCTCCAATGTGCTCTCGTTTGACGCTACTGAAATTGCCAATGGCGGTGGTTTGGAGTCAGGAAAATTCACGCTACAGGGCGTCTAGCTCGTAGTTGTCCTTGAAGTAACCGATTTATAACAGTTCGTTGTTTCACTGTGGTCCCAACTGCTGCTTAGATTGTTGCTGCAGATGCCGTACTATGCGCCAGAGCCATAAGCTGGACACGGTGGTCTTTCTTCTCACTACTGCCACGTGGTCTTCCGGAGCCACGACTTCTTGCGACCGTACATTCTCGCGACCACTGCTATCAACAGTCATGTACAGTGGCAAGTCTTACTGCAGTAACGTAGAAGGAACAATCAGCTTCTCATAGCCTACTACAGAATTTCGTTAAAACTCAGGGAGGTGTTGATAATGGCGTCTCTGTCGCCTTAAAGTCAATCTTAACTGACATCAACTCACTACGTCTAATGTCAAAAGTAACTCTCACGACGTTTACAGCGTGTATTTAAAGCAAACCTGATTTGCATCCTTATAGTGGCGCTACTGGAGCCACTCTTATGCAACTGACGTAAAAAATGAACTGACATAATTTTTTCAGATGTAGAAACACGCCAACCAACTTTTGTTTATGTCACACTACTCCTTCTTTGTGCTGCGATTTTTTTTTCGTCACTATGTTTGTGACAGCTATTGATTTACGATGTTTAGTTTTCAGTTGATGCACCTCAGAATTATTAACAACTATGCTCTAGACTAGACCCTAAAACTAGTTACAGTAATGGAATTAAAACTCATTGGCATATACTTTTGCTATTCCAACCCTAGGCAGCCACATCTTTCAGACACAAGCTGCGGTTAATTCGAAGCCAGCTCAAGGAACACATTGGCTGATGAAATGAATTCTTCCTACTGGTAGCATAAATGAAAATTTGCAACAACACAGAATATGTTTGGCAACTGTGTGACCGTCAAGTTTCTCCCTGGACAGCACAGAAATATGCGGCTAAATTCACTTGGTATTTTCTTGTCATTCCCATCGAATTATCTGAGTTATTTTCACTCAAGGTGTGACGTCGGGTGTCAATGTATGGTTTTGAGTCCAAGGAGGTCGTTGCACTCTGAAACTGTGACTAATCTCATCTTTTGCATTGCGATTTATCTGTCCTAACCACCACTGTGCCAATATAGGAGAGACAAATGCTGCAGCGCTTCACTATCTCTGAGGTAATGAAATCGCATTGCAAAGTTAACGCTGCATTTCGTCTCGGTTCCAGTCTCAATGGAGGCCATTTTTTTACCTACTCTGTCACAGAGCTTTCGTTAGCCCGAAAATCAATAAGGAAGTTTTAAGAAAACTTCTATTACATGTCCACTCGCTACTTCCAGTATCCCACATTCTGAGGGCAAAAAGGTTACGATACTGCACACTTGATAATAACTTGTTCTTGTTCTGCCGAAATAACTTTTGGTTTTTGTGAATATATGATGTTATCTATGACGTCCTTTAGAAAATTTGTGAAATTGCGACTCTGAGTAATTTCTTAACTGGGTTTATTTATACGTCTTTTCCAGTGAGTGCGAGAGATTTATGTGGGGGAGGAAGGGGGGGTGGGAGAGGTTCAGACAGCTCAGAAGAAAGCAGAAAAATGCCATAAAAGTCAACAATTTTATATTCTTATTGCAGTTAGCAACTGTACTTTTTCTAGAGTTGGGAGCATCAGCTTTCCTTCACATGTCATCAAGTTATTGCTGACACAATACATTGCTCAGTTTGCACTCCACATTTTTAACTCAGTATTATGCCTGTTGTGCTCTGTAGAAGTAAATAATATCTTTATTGGTTATGCACGTTGAGTAAGAATGTCTGTTAAGGGAAGATTTATAATGAATAATATATTAAGTATGGATTCACAGTTATTGGAATTGTAGTGTCCAAATCCCACAGTGTGTTGTGTTTTATAATATCCTCAGTAACGACTCACTGCGACCTGTGCATCTGGAACGTCGTCTAACAGCAGCTCACCTTGCATTGAAAACTAAACCAAAAGAGTTTTTTGCTGAAAAGAGAAATTCCTTAAGTCGCATGAAACTGGATTCTACTGGGATCTTTCAGCAGGAAAATCAGAAGACGTTGAAGCATCATATGTAATTTCTCTCTTAACAGGAAAAAAAACAAAATCCTAATGCTACTGGTCAGATATTAATAAGTCCTTCCATTCTTAAAGCAGCAAGATCTGTTTTTAGAGAAGATCGTCAGCGAAAAATGGACAAGATACCTCTTTCAAACAGCAGTGTGCAACGTAGGATCGAAGAAATGGCCTTGAATGTGAAAGAATAGCTAGTTAAAAGCCTGAAAGCTGAAAGGCAGCAAGCCAGTCAGCTAGTCTCTTTTCATTCATTCACTCTCAGTTATACAACTGTGGGGGAGTTTAATTAGTTTAACGAGAGTATGGTATCACAGTGATTGTGTGAGCTGATTTCACTTCTTCTTACTAACCATTAGCAATCTAACGCGGTCCTGGGTACGTGAATTTGCTTCATGATTGAGCATTGGAAGTGAAGAGAGCTGTGAATATGAGACAGGCGACTTGTAGAGAGGCGCAGCGAAACGAGCTACGGGGGCTGTGTGCATGCCGGCCTTTGCAGAAACAATGGGGAAAGAACTAGAGGTATGGCGTCCTCGCCTTGTCGGGAGATGAAGAGCAGGCGAAAGTGTCATTATCTGTTAACGTACGGGTCTGTAGGATAGCTGAGATATAAAAGGCCTCAATCCAGAAGACGGAACTCTGTCTGTGGGCCGCGTGCGATGGCCGCGTGGTTTGAGGCGTCATGTCACGGACTGCGCCCCACCCCCTCCCGCCGGAGGTTCGAGTCCTCCCTCGGGTATTGGAGTGTGTGTTGTTCTTAGCATAAGTTAGTTTAAGTAGTGTGTAAGTCTAGGGACAGATGACCTAAGCAGTTTGGTCCTTTAGGAATTCCCAAACATTTGAACATTCTGTCAGTGGGTTACAGGCGCTGGGAGCTTGTTAAGAGATATACTTAAGCAGATAAGCATTTCCTCGCTTTCCTAGAAACTTATAGAAACGGCTCTGGCATACTTACCATTCGGAAGTGGGAGCATAATTGGCAACTAGCCTCGTAGAATTTCTTTAACATTTTCATCAGACCCGTAATGCAAGGCTAGCTGGTGGCCGAATGACCACTGATTGGTATGTTAAAAGTGACGTCAAGAGGATGTATCACTTAGTAGGAAGTTTTTTTACAAAAAATGGGAAAAAATTTAATTTTTTGGTTTGTTGTCATTTCACCATTTCTTGGCATGATATATTGTCAAAGAAACAATTACGCCATTGGCAGGCTGTAGTATCTCGTGGAGGATTGCTGGGCGCTTTTTATTAGCGGGAAGACAGGAGCAAGCTCTGTGTTAGAGACTTGAAAATAAGAGAGAAAAATAAGAGACGCAGAAAGCAGGACTTGCAGGGTAGATGCGGACAGAAGCAGATTTAGAAGTCACATAGATGAGATGGAGGCTAAGTTGCGGCTGCACTCTCGAGTCGTAGTGTCTCCACTCTACTCACATTGCAGTGAAGATTATGGTAGGCGTCGCTTACAGCTCTGGCATACTAGGACAAAAAGAGTGCTGTAGTTCAATTTCAATATAGGTTTCACTATCTCATATGCGTCAGTGCTACTTCAGATCTTTAGCATTCTGGGGTGTTAGTACTAGACAGTCACTGTGATCGTCACAGTAGGTTGCAGTATATTTCACAGAATTAGATACGAGATTTTTGAGCAACTACACCTCTTTCGGTAACTTTGGAACTCAGAGCTTTGGTTTGCTCTTCTAATAGCAAAGTACAGGCAGCAACAGCTGGCCGAGACAGACGCAGCAACAGGGAAGTAACCGATTTTGTGACTTTTACGAGTTCCTAAACAGGAGCGAATTGTTTAATACCATCTGAGTGCTTTGATAGTTTAGTTTCTTGAGTTTCTGCGCATTAATTTAATATCTAATAGCCACAGTTCTCGCATTTTCGCTTGCGTCGGAAAGTAAACCGATTTTGTGACATATTACAAGTTCCTAATCAGAGGTGAATTATTTAGTTTCAACTGAGTGCTTCGGAAGTTAGGCTTTTGAATTTCTGCGTATTAATCTAATTTATTAGACACAGTTCCTGCGTTTTCGTCAGCGTCTACAGTAGATTTCCACAGCATGTGCGATGGCCCATTTATCTGGGTAGTTTAGTTTTCCACGGTCTTTAGTATGGATAGGGACTGTGATTGTTGTGTGCAGATGGGAGCTGAGTTGGTGACACTTTGCTCTCAGCTCCAGGCTGTGATGGCTTTGGTTACATAGCTTGAAGCTGCAGTCGATGGGCACCACTGTTGTGGGCCAGCCGTGGGGATCCAAGGGACGTCCAGCACGTCAGAGTCCTCCGATGGGTCCTCACTGGTGGCCACGCCAGTTACTCCTCGCACTGAGGTTGACCCCTCACCTGCGGTCGAGAGGGAGGTCACCCTGGGGCATAGCTGGGGCGAAAGACTTCCCAGGAGGCCGCACGTAAGGCCTACCCAGATTGTCTGACAAACAGGTTCCAGGTGCTGTCTGTGGCTGACACTGTCAATTGTTCTGTTTCAGAGGAAACCTCAGCCTGCAAGATCCGGGCAATCACAGAGGGTGGGATTATTGATAGTTGCGGGGCTCCAACGTTAGGCGCGTTATGGGGCTCCTTAGGGACATGGCTGCCAAGAAGGGGAAGATAGACAATGTGCACTCCGTGTTCATACTGGATGGAGTCATTCCAGACGTGAAATGGGTCCTTCCAGATGCTATGAAGAGCACAGGGTGCAGCCAACTGCAGGTGGTGGCTCACGATGGTACCAGTGATGTGTGTCACTTTGGATTAGAAGAGATTCTTTCTGGTTCCGAGTGGCTAACAAAAGTGGTAAAGGCTGCTAGTCTTGATTGCGTGATGAAAGTAGAGCTGACCATTTGCAGCATAGTCGACAGTACCGATTGCGGACCTCTGGTACAGAGCCGAGTAGAGGTTCTGAATCTGACGCTGCGACCGTGCAGGCTGCAGATTCCTCGACTTGCGCTATAGGGAGTTAGGTTTCGGGCTCCGCTGAATAGGTCATGAGTCCACTATACGCAGGAAGCGGCTACACGGGTAGGAGAGGCCTTGTGGCGTGAACTGGACGGTTTTTTAGTTTAGATGGCCTCAGGAAAACACAAAAAGGGCTTCAGTCACAAAGGGTGCAAGCCGAACGCAGGAAGAACATGGATACAGGAACAACTGGTATAATAGTTGTAAATTGTTGTAGTTGTGTTGGGAAAGTACTAGAGCTCCAATCGCTAATAGAAAGCACTGATGCTCAAATCGTTATAGGCACTGAAAGCTGGCTAAAGCCGGATATAAGCTCAGCCGAAATTTTTGCGACGAACCTAACGGTGTTCCGAAAGAATAGGCTAAACAGGTTGGCGGTGGCGTGTTTGTTGCTGTCAGAAGTAGTTTATCTGATCGCGAAATTGAAGTAGATACTTCCTGTGAGTTAGTATGGGCAGAGGTCATTGTTGGCAACCGGGATAAAATAATAATTGGATCCTTTTACCGACCTCCCAATTCATATGATACAATTGCTGAAAGGTTCAAAGAAATCTTCAGTTTGATTTCAAACAGGTGCCTGACTCATAAAATTATAGTTGGTGGTGACTTTAATTTACCCACGGCATGTTGGCGAAAATACATGTTTAATTCCGGAGGTATGCATAAAACATCATCCGAAATTGTGCTAAACGCATTCTCTGCAAATTATTTCGAGCAGTTACTTCATGAGCCCACGCAAATAGTAAACGGTTGAGAAAAACACTTGACCTGTTAGTAAAAAATAATCCTGAGTTAATAACGAGCGTCAAAATGGATACACGGATTATTGAACGCAGGGTTGTCGTAGCGAGACTAAATGTTATAACTCCCAATTCCTCCAAAAATAAACGAAAAATATATCTATTCAGAAAACCAGATAAAAATTCACTTGACGCTTTCCTGAGATACAATCTCCACTCCTTCCAAATTAACAATATGAGTGTGGACCAGATGTAGCTTGAATTCAAAGATATATGAGGGTGATTCAAATGAAAACCTTAAATTTGTAATAACAAATCGAAATTTCGCGCCGTTATCCTGTAAGCTGCTAAGCGTGCTACAATCAGCGTGAAGAATGGCCTGTAGGTGGCAGCATAGTGCAGACGCACACATACTGTCGCAGTATCAGTATTATGCCCGCCCCACTTGCAACTTGCGCCAGGGAAGAACAGCGTTCTGTTATTCGGTTTTTGCGTAGTGAAGGTGTGAAACATATTGAAATTCATCGGCGAATGAAGGTTCAGTACGGCGATGCATGTTTGTCACAGTAGCAAGTCTACGAATGGAGTAGGAAGTTCGCAGATGGTGTGACTTCAGTGGAAGATGCTCCTCGTCCAGGTCAGGCACAATGAGTTATGACTCCACAGAACATTGCAGCAGTTGAAGCCACAGTGAAGGAAAACAGCCGAGTGACAGCTGACTCTCTTTTGGGAGAAAAAGGCGTCATTTTGGAGCATTACATGCCCAGAGGGACCATTGTCACCAGTGCATCATACACAGATCTCCTAAAAAAATCATCCGCGGTCTGCAGTCGAATCAAAGCGACTTGGATTGCTATCAGCAGGTGTCCTTTTGCAACATGACAATGCAAGGCCCCACACTGCCCGTACATCAAAAACTCACCAGACCTTGCCCCAAGTGATTTCCATATGTTTGGACCACTCAAAGACGCAATGGGAGGTAAGAAGTTCCGTTCTGATGAAGAGGTACGCCACGCGGTGCATGAGTGGTTGCGCGGACTACCAAAAGAATTTTTTTCTAAAGGAATTTATGCACTTTATAAGTGCTGGATGACTTTCATTGAGCGTGGGGGAGATTATGTTGAAAAGTGATACAGCTTTGTACCACTTCTGCACAATAAATAATATTTTAAACAATATTTAAGGTTTTCATTTGACGCACCCTCGTAGTATCGGCAGAAATTGAGAGATTTACACCAAATAAATTAACAAACGACGGAGCTGATCCTCCTTGGTACACAAAATGGGTCTGAACACTGTTGCAGATACAACGAAAAAAACATGCCTAATTTAAACAGACGCAAAATCTCCAAGATTTGCGATATTTTACAGAACCTCGAAATTTAGCGTGAACTTGAATGCGAGATGCTTATGAAAGTTTCCACAGCGAAACTTTGTCTCGAAACCTAGCAGAAAATCCAAAGAGACTCTGGTCGTATGTGAAGTATGCTAGCTGCAAGACACAATCAATGTCTTCTCTGCGCGATAGCAATGGAGATACTGTCTAAGACAGTGCTGCCAAAGCTTACTAAACAAAGCCTTCTGAAATGCCTTCACAAAAGAAGACGAAGTAAATATTCCAGAATTGGAATCAAGAACAGCTGCCAACATGGGTAACGTAGAAGTAGATACGCTCGGAGTAGTGAAGCAACTTAAATCACTTAATGAAAGTAGGTCTTCTGGTCCAGACTGTATACGAGTTAGGTTCCCTTCAGAGTATGCTGATGCAATGGCTCCATACTTAACAATCATATACAACCATTCGCTCTACGAAAGATCAACACACAAAGACTGGAAAGTTGCCCAGGTCACAACAATATTCAAGAAAGGTAGCAGGAGTAATCCACCAAATTAAAGGCCCATATCATTAACACCGATATGCGGCAGGATTTTTGAACATATATTGCGTTCGAACATTATGAATTACCTCAAAAAAAAGGGTCGACTGACACACAGTCAACATGGATTTAGAAAACATCGTGCTTGTGAAACACAAATAGCTCTTTACTCGCATGAAATGTTGAGCGCTATTGACAAGGGATTTCAAATTGGTGCTGTATTTCTGGATTTCCGGAAGCATTTTGACACTGTACCACACAAGTGGCTTCTAGTGTAATTGCGTGCTTATGTGACTGGATTCGTGATTTCCTGTCAGAGAGGTCACAGTTTGTAATAATTGACGGAAAGTCATCGAGTAAAATAGAAGTGATTTCTGTCATGAGAAGATGAAAACAAATTGCAAAACGATTCAGAAAAGATATCTGTAGGGTGCGAAGATTGACAGTTGACCCTAAATAACGAAAAGTGTGAGGCCTTCCATTAAACGTTGGTTGCACGATAAATCACTCAAATCTAAAGGCCGTAAGCACAACGAAATACCTAGGAATTACAATTACGAACAACTTAAATTGGAAGGAACACATAGAAAATGTTGTGGGGAAGGCTAACCAAAGACTGCGTTTTATTGGAAGGACACCCAGAAAATGTAACACATCTACTAAGGAGACTGCCCACACTAAACTTGTCCTTCATCTTTTAAAATACTGCTGTACCATGTGGGATCCTTACCAGACAGGGTTGACGGAATACATCAAAAAGTTTAAAGAAGGGCAGCACGTTTTGTATAATCGCGAAATAGGGAAGAGAATGCCACTGAAGGATCTCGGGTGGACATCATTAAAAAAATTGCGGTTTTTGTTGCGGAGGAATCTTCTCACGAAATTCCAGTCACCAGCTCTCTCATCCGAATGCGAAAATATTATGTTGACGCGGCCTGCACAGGGAGAAACGATCACCACGATAAAATAAAGGAAATCAAAGTTCGTACGGAAAGATATAGGTTTTCGTTCCTTCCATGAGCTACACAAGATTAGAATAATAGAGAATTGTCAAGGTGATTCGATGAACCCTCTCCGAGGCACTTAAATGTGATTTGCAGAGTATTCATGTAGATGTACATCTTTGTGAAGTTCATATCCTTATTTTTTATTCCTTTGTACACTCAAAAGCCAAAGAAACTGATACACCTGCATAATGTTGCACAAGGCCCTCGCGAGCATACAGGAGTGCGGGAACAAGACCTGGCATGAACTCGACAAACGTCTGGAATAGTGCTGGAGGGCATTGACACCGTGAATCGTGCAGGGCTGTCCATAAATCCGTAAGAGTACGGAGGGGTTGGAAATCCCTTCTGAACAGCACGTTGCAAGGCATCCCCGATATGCTCAATAACGTTCATGTGTGGGGACTCAGGTGGGAAGTGGAAGTGTTTAAACTCAGAAGAGTGTGCCTGGAGCCACTCTCTAGCAATTCTCCACGTGTGGGGTGCGTAATGTCCTGCTCGAATGGCCCAAGTCGGTCGCAATGCACTATGGAATTGACTGGATGCAGGCGATCAGACAAGATGCTTACGTACATGTCACCTATCAGGGTCGTACCTAGAGGTATCAGGGGTCCCATATCACTCCAACTGCACACACTCCCACACCATTACAGAGCCAAAACAGCTCAAACAGTCTCCTGCTGACATGCAGGGTCCATGGATTCAAGAGGTTGTCACCATACCCATACACATCCATCCATTCGATACAGTTTTAAACGAGACTCCTCCGACCAGGCAACATGTTTCCAGTCATCAACAGTCCAATGTCAGTGTTGACGAGCCCAGGCGAGGTATAAAATTTTGTGTCGTGCAGCCATCAAGAGTACAGAAGTCGACCTTTGGCTCAGAAAGCCCATATCGATGATGTTTCACTGAATTGTTTGCACGCTGACACTTGTTGCTGGCCCAGCATTGAAATCTACAGCAACTTGTGGAAGGTTGCGCTTTTGTCATGTTGAACGATTCTCTTCAGTCATCGTTGGTCTTATTCTTACAGGATCTTTTTCTGGCTGCAGCGATGTCAGATATTTGATGTTTTACCGGCTTCCTGATATTCACGGTACACTTGTGAAATGGTCATACGGGAAAGGCCACTTCATCGCTACCTCGAAGATGCTGTGTCCCATCGTTCTGGGCCGACTATAACACCATGTTCAATTTCACTTAAATCTTGCCGGCCGCGGTGGTCTAGCGGTTCTGGCGCTGCAGTCCGGAACCGCGGGACTGCTACGGTCGCAGGTTCGAATCCTGCCTCGGGCATGGGTGTGTGTGATGTCCTTAGGTTAGTTAGGTTAAAGTAGTTCTAAGTTCTAGGGGACTTCTGACCTAAGATGTTGAGTCCCATAGTGCTCAGAGCCATGTGAACCATTTTTGAACTTAAATCTTAATAACCTGCCATTGTAGCAGCAGTAACTGATCTAACAACTGCGCCAGACACTTGTTGTCTTATATAGGCGTTGCCGACCGTAGCGCCGTATTCAGCCTGTTTACATATTTCTGTATTTGAATACGTATGCCTTTCCATTTCTTAACCATTTGCAGATAGAGCGAGGGAAAAATGACTGTCTGTATGCCTCTGTATGAGCCCCAGTCTCTCCAATCTTATCTTTATGGTCCTTACGCAAAATGTACGTTGGTGCGGTCTGCATTAAGCCTCAAATGGCGTTTCTCTAAAAATTTTCAATAGTGCTAGTAGTAGGGCAACCTACGTGTCACCCCACATTGCATTGTTGCCAAATTTATTCAAGATGGCAGCGATAGATGTGGAAACGTCGCAATGACGTCACTGTGGGAAGTTCAAATTTTTTCAGGAAAATAGGTGAATTGAGCTACCTCCACTAACGTAACACGCCCCCCTCCCCCTTCCCCCTCCCCAAGAAAATGGCGAGAAGTTCAAATTTTGGTGGGGAAAAAAAGTCACTTGTTCTACCTCCACTAAACTAAGGAAATGGCGGGAAAATAAGTCTCTTGGGCTACCTCCACAAACCTAAGTCATCTGACCGCCACTTCTTCCTTGGAATTGATGGGAAAAGGACTCAGCCTGTGCTAGGCTCCTAGATAGGATGAATGTAAGTCTTCATTTTGTATGCAGTGTTTATTTAAACGATTTGAGCTGTCATAGGCAGTAACTCCATCTGGTGTGTTCACCATGAGATCTGGAGTCCTACTGACCTAGTACACAGTACTGCCTCCACATTGCACTGTCATTCCATGGCGGTCTGGGGAAAAATGGTGAGATTAGGACTCAGTCTGTGTCCAGCTGCTGGGGAGAGGAAGGAGTGCACTTTATTTTTGAACAATTTATTTAGAGACGGATTTCATGTAGTTTATTTATTAAACTGATACAAAACACTCACCCTGGCGTGCTTGGGGTCACAGTAAATACCCTACAGACCCGCAAACTACTCGTAAATCACCGAAATAATGCAGTACACTGATGTACAGACACGAAAACAACTCGTAAATTGTCTAAATAATGCATGTATAACGCTCTGCAAACTAGCTCACTAATTCCAAACTCTCGTAATTATGCATTGCACAGCCTACAGACCTGCAAAATATCCGTAAATCACCAAAATAATGCAGTATACTGATATACAGACATGAAAACAACTCGTAAATTGTCAAAATAATGCATGTATAACACTCTGCAAACAAGCTCACTGATTACTAACTGTCGAAATAATGCATGCATGGCACAGCCTAAAGACATATCGACAACATAATGCAACAGACACGGAAATTACTCAATTGTCAAAATATAATGCATGAGCAACGCTATGTAAACATGCTCACAACGCTTAAACAGCTGAAAATAATGCAGTGCACAAATACTCATTGGACGTAAAAACACTTTCGAACTATAGTCAAGTGCAATGTATCAGCGAACTTCTATCTACAGAGGTCCCCTGGCATGCACGCCGGATGGTGCGCTCATGCCAGTCCCATATGCGAGATGCCTCTGGGCCGCACACACGTGTTTGCTGCTGTTGGCGCAATGCCTTTCTACCTACTGTCCAACAAAGACCTAATTGCTGAGCGACTCACCATCATAGCTGCAGATAAAAGGCTGTCAGTGTTATACTGATGTCACAGGTCTATGTAAATAAGAGCCAAGTCTCCCTCTGGACGCGCTATAGAAATGTTTTGCAATGCTTCGCAAATAGCGCAGGATGCATTGTTCTTAGCAATCCTAACATGATATGCGACACGTGTCTAGCCGTGCACATTTTTACCGTGGGTGACGCATAGCTTTTGTACCTGTGGTCCAGTGTCAAACGAGAGATGTCTGACTAGCTACTCAGCACCGTAGGCGCAGCTAAATGGTTCTCAATGTTATACTGACGTCACATGTCTATGTAAATAAGAGCCAAGTCTATTTCTCAGAAATACTAAAGCGCCACAGAAATAGTTAACGTTCAATTTTGTAGGAGCTTTCGTGATCTCTTAGCTTGTCTGCATCGAAATTCTTGTCCTAACAGGACCTGCTCACGAAAATAGTCCAGAATTACGCCAAATGCATTCCTCCTGATGGTCCTAACGAGGCACACCGTCCATCACATGTTACCCTTCCTGGAAATCCTTAAGTACTGTTTTCAACAAACATCTCTCAAATGGGAGAGGCTCCTATGTCCCAGCACAAAGAATGTCTTGTGAATGAATAGAGCGTTCTGATTGGCTCTTACTGAATTTACCCCCCAAATTACTGATGCTGCCAGTGTGGAAGCACTGTACAACTTTTTTTTTCTGCAGATGAGGCTTTCAGTGGCAAAACTATTTTGTACAGATCGTCATATTTGACCGCCAGTTAAACCCTGCAAAAGTGGCCTACAGATCGTCAGATACAAAAAGACACTTCCTCAATTACATTGCTCTGCCACTGACGACGGAAGCTTGAATATTTCAGCATGAAAACGATTTCCACATACCATATCGATGTAGTAAACACACAATTCCTATCCTGTGCCATACAAAAACACCACTTCTGCATCCTGTATATAGCTATCAACCATCAGACACTTGTACATATACCACAAAGACTGCTGTAAAAAGGTTGGTCGCCTCCCCTCGGCACAAAGGCGTTAATGTTTCTGGCCCCTAAATGCTTGCTTGCTACACCCATCTCCAGACTCTGGGATTACAAGAACATACGTATTTTCACGTGGTTTACCAGAATATCATACAATTTTCACGATATTTTTCGATATCAAGCACATAGCAGTATGCTACCGATCGCCTGCACAGTATAATTCCGAAGATATAGAATGGAAATTATTTTTCTAGAAACCTAGGAGCTTACCCGATCTGCAAAGATCTTTACGTGAAAACTCGAAAAAAATAGAGGAAACTGATATTTCCACTCGTGAACACCGATGTCGGTGATATAACAGATTTCAAATCATCCTTATAATTTACAAAGTCAACTAAGGTGTTTCTCTTGTCTAGAAAACCAGCAAACGTGTCTTCCACCAGTCTTTTACCTGCTAGATACGCACACCACAATCGATGTCATCCCAACCAAATAAAGATGGGAAACATGCAGAAGCAGTCAACCAGACAATTTACAAAAATGGCTCTGAGCACTATGCGACTTAACTTCTGTGGTCATCAGTCGCCTAGAACTTAGAACTAATTAAACCTAACTAACCTAAGGACATCACACACATCCATGCCCGAGGCAGGATTCGAACCTGCGACCGTAGCAGTCCCGCGGTTCCGGACTGAGCGCGACAATTTACATACGAGGAAATAATCGTCCAGTACAAACACACATCCATATTTAATCTTCTCAAATTTCAACGCAGTCACGTAGGCTATGCAACACATACTGCGTATTAGTTCGCTCTTCAAACGTCTAGAGGACGACACAGTTAGGTCAGGTACATACCTGTAGGCCAACAGGCCTCTCCTTTTGGACAGCTCCTGCCGTTAGCCAGAAACGTGAATCATTCCCGCCACAGGCCATCACCGCTGCGCGCCACGCACCCCCAGAGAGAATCGTCCTAGGAAACCAGCCACACACAACACACATACGAGTATTTGATCGCTATACTTACAATTAAATATTACGATTGCGGTCTCAAAAAAATTGTTCTGAGCACTATGGGACTTAACATCTGAGGTCACTAGTCCCCTAGAACTTAGAACTACTTAAGCCTAACTAACCTAAGGACATCAAACACATCCATGCCCGAGGCAGGATTCGAACCTACGACCGTAGCGGTCGCGCGGTTCCAGACTGAAGCGCCTACAACCGCTCGGTGACACCGGCCGGCTGCGATCTCAATTGGACGACATTTGACAATGAGCAAAGTATCGGAAATACCCTCTGCTGACGGCTGTGGATCTGGGAATAGAAATATCTGTACCATTCTTATGACTTGACAGAACTTTTCCAAGTAAAAAAAAAGTAATAATAATCTTTCATTCCCTTTGCGGCTATCGCAGTATTCCAGGTCAAATCCATACCTTTCCAGACGATTGGACATAATCATTTTCTTTGGACATGTCGGAACACACACACACACACACACACACACACACACACTTTATAAGCCTGATGCTCAAGGTGAACCTACCACAGACCCCTACTACTAACAAGGGAACCTCCCCATCGCACCCCCCTCAGATTTAGTTATAAGTTGGCATAGTGGATAGGCCTTGAAAACCGGAACATAGATGAATCGAGAAAACGGGAAGAAGTTTTGTGGAACTATGAAAAAAATAAGCAAAATATACAAATTGAGTAGTCCATGCGCAACATAGGCAACATCAAGGACACTGGGAGCTAAGGAGCGCCGTGGTCCCGTGGTTAGCGTGAGCGGCTGCGAAATGGGAGGTCCTTGGTTCAAGTCCTCCCTCGAGTGAAAAGTTTAATTTTTTTTTATCTCCGCAAAGTTATAATCTGTCCGTTCGTTCATTGACGTCTCTATTCACTGTAATAAGTTTAGTGTCTGTGTTTTGCGACCGCACTGCAAAACCGTGCGATTAGTAGACGAAAGAACGTGCCTCTCCAATGGGAACTGAAAACATTTGATCGCAAGGTCATAGGTCAACCGATTCCTCCACAGGAAAACACGTCCGATATATTCCATACCACACTGGTGACTGCATGTGCGTCACATGACAGGAATATGTTGTGGACCCACCTAACTTGTACACTTGGCGAATGGGTAAAAAGATTCTTCTACCTTGCCCGATTTAGGTTTTCTTCTGGATGTGATAATCACTCCCAAAAAAGTGATGAAAACATAACGGACGGACAGATAATAATTGTCTGAAAACAAAAAATTAAACTTTTCACTCGAGGGAAGACTTGAACCAAGGAACTCTCGTTCCGCAGCCGCTCACGCTAACCACGGGACCACGGTGCTCCTTAGCCCACATTCTCCTTGATCTTGCCTATCTTCCGCATGGACTACTCAGTTTGTATATTTCGCTTTTCTTTTTTTTTTCATAGTTCCACACAACTTCTTCCTGTTTTCTCGACTGATTTGTGTTCCGTTTTTCAAGGCCTATCCACTGTGCCAACTTATAACTAAATCCGAGGGGGGTGCGATGGTGAGGTTCCCTTGTAAGTATAGTACTTCATCAATAACTGATTGCTATCGATACGAAAAAATACTGACCGAAAAATCAGCAATGGGTGGACATGTCTCATAAGTTTTTCTTGTGAGTGGTACCACAGTGTCTTAGAAAGAGAGACATAATCATCTTAAAAGCCACCAGATGTTAATAACACGATCGCAACGACTATGTTCCTGTCACAAGCAGTCTTGATTCTACATGTGCACAAAAGTATCGTTAGTGATATCCATATTAAAAACTATACAAGACTTATAAATCGTGGTATGGCATTACCTCCAAATGAAGTGGTTTTTCCACACGACACTGAATATAGATGGTGATCGCTGGAGCGTATATTAACAGACCAAAAGTGCGGTTACACATCACCAACGTAATCTCATAACAAAATCACCGAATTTAGAAAGTGATTCAGATAAGGAACATGGTATGAAGCTGGTATTTGCAGCTAACTCATGCTGCCGCTAGATATTTCTCCAGTATTTGTAATGTATTCTGCCTCGATGCCACGTCAGAGGTTCTCTGATATATCCGCTTCGTTATATGTGATGGTTCATTGAGAATGTTCACAAGCAGTAGATGGTGTACTGATTGCGGTCATAAGAAATGTACACCAGCTTTTTAGATCTCTAGTGCTACACTTTCCGATAGAAAGATGTCTCTTGATTTGGAATCAAGACTTTCTATTCAACCACATACCTGCATTTGATGCTATGGAAAAGTCTTTTAGTGATTACAGCCACTAGTGAATCGTATTTCTGGAACTCTCATATCTCGAAACGAATCACCATTTTCGAACGTATCTGCTACAGTAAAATTTTAGATAGACCCTATGCATCTTGCAACTGCCCCCTCAGACTCTGTGCTACCATCCCTGCATGTGATTGTTCCAATTTCGGTCGAAACTGACTAGAAGTTGGAGAAAGCTATATCTAGCACATTCTGCAGCCCGTGTACGAACAGGCTAAGCTGAGTTAGTGTGACAGGACCGTGTTTCGACTATTCGATGGAAATGGTAACATGTTGTATTAGCTCCACCAACTATGCACCATGTGTAAGGTCAGCGCCAAAGGAAACCTGCTCCTGCAACACGATGGGGTATACAGACAGTATGAACAGTTACGGTGGTGTTCCTTATCGAGAAAATTAGGAAGACCCCCAGGATCCGGTCTTCCCAATGGCGGACCCAACTTCGAACATAGAACACGTCTTCAGATGTAACGCGTGTTTGGTCTACCTGTGAGCCCTATCGCAGATGTGACATGTGGTGAATCCGCCTCTTAACATTGCTCTGGAAATATAATGCGTGGCAGATCCACACTCGAATGCTTACTCGGATCTGGTATATTGTAGATCTGCATCCCAACATCGCTCCGGACATTGTGTGTGGCGGATCCACCTTCACACACCCCGGATGTGGCATATTGTGGATCCGCATCTCAGTATTGCTCCGGACATTATGTGCAGCGGATCCACTCTCAAACATTAACTCAGGCCTACTGTGGCTCCTAGGTGCCATCTGCGACACATGCACATAACAGACATACAGAAAACAGATGGTACTGCAACTGAAAAGTATGTGGGTGGAGGCGACTGGATGCAGTCGACTACAGTGCTCTACTATGCCGTCCAATCAGAAATATAGTGCGTTTTCTCTAGGTGTTGGCAGCTGTATTACATTTACAAGCAATTCTAGAACACAGAACGAGAAGTGATGTCATGATTGCATGGGTATGTACTTGCATGTCTTCTGGTTGGTGCAGAAGAATTCTTGTACTTCGGAACGAGTATGCAAAAGTAAGAGGAAAACGAGAAAACGTTGACATGGTGGTATTGGGAACCAGGGAAATAGTCATTTTTTTCGTCGTGGCAACATTCTATTGTATGTCTCTTGAGGTAATAGTGTTACATATGAGTTGACTGCTGTCTTTGATGCTTTCCTGGAAAACTTACTTGCATCTCTGTTGAAGGATGACAGAGTTCATGGCGTGATCGGTTAAGACGGAGTTGTAACGAGGTATGATTTAATGGTAGATTGATGATGCATTCTAGAGAAAGAGGGAGATGTTGCTGCAAGTCATTTGACCATTTTTTCCGATGTTCTGTCAGGAATCGAGACTTCAGTTACTTAGCTAAGATGATTCTAAGTTAGCGATAGGTGTTTCTGAGGCACTGCAATCCCCGTGTATACATCTGCTTGACAGATGTAATGTTTACAAAGTTAGTGGCAACGTGATGTTTAATTTCACATGTCAAACGCTGCTGCTATGCGTTTGTTTGTTTCCTTGTAAGAGGTGTTCTCCGTTACTAACGATCACTTTATGTAAGACTGATGTGCGCATAGTATAATTTCTGAACCATGATCGGATGTGAAAAGTGGACGCTATACATCTCTGGAAAGCTATACTGTACATGTATCACACACAACTGATGTTTTAAGGAAGTAGTTTTTTCATTTTACAGTTTGTTACCATAGTTTATCGCAAAGAAGCCTGCAAGAAGGATGTGTGTCACGCGCTGGAAATATATTTCTTACACTGGAATATTAACAGCGTTGCGTCCCACATGACTAATAGATCGGAAGCTGAGGCGATCTCACATTATAGCTTAGGAAGCGTTTGTTTACGTTCTCTCTTATCAGTACCCTCCTTGTACTGATCCCAGACGCTAGAACAATACTTTAGAATTGATAGCATAGTTGATTTACGTAAAATGCTTCAAACTCCATCTGTCTGGATTTCCATCATGCATAAAAACCACTCGTTTCTTGTTCTTCTTAACCATTTGCTATTGCATCACAACACTTTCATTTACTACTATATACCGACAAGGCGTGCTAACCACCTCGACATGGGCGCATCTAGAGAAATCTTGTCCACTTGTATGGGTGCAGACCCGACAAACTCCATTCATTCACGAGATGCTGAATGTAGTATTCTACTCCTGGTCAGCTGCAGATTAAATTGGTAATGGTGCTACAGGGCAGGTTGGTCAAAGACTGTGTGATTGTATCTTTCAGTCTGTAACTTTATCCCAGAAATGCGAGAAATGCGAGAGCTACAGGCAGCTCCCATCTACATAGAGACAAATCGTAAATTATGCACTATGCTCAAGGTGTCAGAAATATGTCTCGTATACTTTGATGATATATATGTTCGAGAATTAATAGTGAATGGACATACTGCATAGTCATCTATCTACATTGACGATGGTACTCGCAAAGTAGAGTACGGGCGGTTTAGCGATGATACTGACATTGGGAAGCATGCTGCCGCATCATTGGTCAGAGTTGAAATTACTGTAAGATTGCTAAAATAGTTCACACTGTGATGCTTATTATTACAGTACATTGACAGTGTCTTTTCCATCCCATCCATCCAGTGGTATGCTGTTGATTACCACATAATGACTGACTGACATTACTTTTTTTGAGATGGAGAAAGATTCTTGGTGGAGGGGCAACACATTCTGGGGATGGCTAGCAATGGCACAGTGATAGCGTACATAACTGCAATATGAAGAATCAGTCGAAATGGAACACTGAGCCCTCAGCTATTCCGTCACTGTGACAGATGAGTTTAAATGAAGAGGCCATCAATCACCTTCGGACAGCAGTCTGGAAACGCTCCACAACGCCACAAAACTCTTCCAGTTCCCTTATATTGTGACTTTCTTTTATTTAACATCATGCAGTGTGTGTGTGTGTGTGTGTGTGTGTGTGTGTGTGTGTGTGTGTGTGTGTGTGTGTGTTATGGTAGCAACAGCAACAACATGATTTATACCGTGCGATGTCTAGTTTTCTGTGAGAGGCAATGTATCAGAACATGTTAATGTCAATTTAGAATCTGACACAGACTTCGAAGTTGTGGCGACAAAACAAAATGTATGGCAGTGTACAAAGCGTGTTACAGCAGGAAAAAAAAAAAACACAGGGTCACAGGGGGCCTCTCTTGCGACTGATAGTATAGTCTGCGGGATACAGCCATCCTCCTACAGTACAGGAGATGAAACTTTACACTGGTCTGTGCAATGGATCAATACCTGTATATTTAATAGGATCGCCACATGTGCTCAATTCCGGCATGCAGACGGTATTTGTTTTGGATATATGAGAAGAGGGAGATGAGGTGAAAATCGTATCACGTTCTCTATCACATGAAGTTTTCACTGTTGGATAGTACAGAATGATGATAGAATGTTGGGGTGATAGACATGAATGGAGCCTGGGGGACGTGGATCTGCTTCGGACTGTGGTACCTGTATGATGTAGAGTCTCCCTAATTTTCCTGATAAAAAACACCACTGTAACTGTTGATACTGTCTGTATACTACCTCTTGTTGCAGGAGTGGGTTTCCTTTGGCGCTGACCTTACACGTCGTGCATGGTTGGTGGAGCTACTACAACATGATCCTACTTCCATCAAATGGTCAAAACACAGCCCTGTCACACTAACTCAGCTTAGCCTGTTTGTACACGGGTTGCAGAATGTGCTAGATATAGCTTTCTCTGACTTCTGCTTAGTTCCAACTGAAACTACAATGATCACATGCGCAAAGCTACAGCGAAGGTAGCGCAGAGTCTGAGAAGCCAGTTGCAAGATGCACAGGGACTATCTAAAATTTTACTGTAGCAGATAGGTTCGAAAAAGGTGACTTGTTTCGAGATATGAGAGTGCCAGAAATATGACTCACTAGTGGCTGTAATCATTAAAAGACTTCTCCGTAGCATCGAATATAGGTATGCGGTTGAATGGAAAGTCTTGATTCCAAATCAAGAGACATCATTTCAACTGGAAAGTGTAGCACTAGAGATCTACAAAGCTGGTGTACATTCCTTATGACCGCTATCAGTACACCATCTACTGCAATTGATCCTTCTCAATCAACCATCGCATATAAGGAAGCGAATATATCGGAGAACCTCTGATGTGGCATCGAGACAGAATGCATTACAAATACTGGAGAAATATCTAGTGGCGGCATGAGTTAGCTGTAAATACCGGCTTCATACCATGTTTCTTAGCCGAATCACTTTCTAAATTCGGTGATTTTGTTACGAGCTTACATTGGCGACGTGTAACGGCACTTTTGGTCTGTTAATACACGCTCCGGCGATCACCATCAGTATTCAGTGTCACGGTATTTGTGTGGAGAAACCACTTCATTTGGAGGTAATGCCATCCCACGATTTATAAGTCCTGTATAGTTTTTAACAAGTATATCGTTAGCGATACTTGTGTGCACCTGTAGAACCAAGACCACATGTGGCGGTAACATAGCTGTTGCGATCTTGTTTTTAACATCTGGTGGCTTGTAAGATGATTACATCTCTCTTTCTAAGACACTGTGGTACCACTCACAAGAATAACTTATGAGACATGTCCACCCACTGCTGATTTTCGGTCAGTATTTTTTTTTTTTCGTATCGCCAACAGCAGTTACTGGCAAAGCACTATACTTAGTAGTAGGGGGTCCATGATAGGTTCGCCTTGAGCATCAGGCTTATAAAGTGTGTGTGTGTTCCAACATGTGAGACTTGGCTCTTATTTACGTCGACCCATGATGTCAGTATAACACTGACAACCTTTTATCTGCAATTACGTCTTCACTGGACCGCAGGTAAAAAGGCATCGTGCCAGCAATGGTAAACACGCGTGCTCCGCCCGAGGCGTCTCGCATATGGTACCAGTGTGAGCATGCTATCTGGCGTGTTTGCCTTGAGACCTCTGTAGGGGCCGGCCGAAGTGGCCGTGCGGTTAAAGGCGCTGCAGTCTGGAACCGCAAGACCGCTACGGTCGCAGGTTCGAATCCTGCCTCGGGCATGGATGTTTGTGATGTCCTTAGGTTAGTTAGGTTTAACTAGTTCTAAGTTCTAGGGGACTAATGACCTCAGCAGTTGAGTCCCATAGTGCTCAGAGCCATTTGAACCATTTGAACCAACCTCTGTAGGGAACAGTTCGCTGATAAGTTGTGGTTGACGATAGTTCAAAAGCATTTTTACATGCGATGAGTGTTTGTGCACTGCATTATTTTCAGCTGTTTAAGCGTTGTGAGCGTGTTTGCATAGCGTTATACATGCATTATTTTTTGACAATTTACGAGTTGTTTTGTGCCTCTATATCAGTGTACTGCATTATTTCGGTGAGTTACGAATATTTTGCAGGTCTGTAGGCTATATACTGTGACCCCGAAGCGCGCCAGGGTGAGTTTTTGTATCAGTGTAATAAATAAACTACGTGAAATGCATCCCAAAATAAATTGTTCCAAAATAAATAAAGTACACTGCTTCCTCTCCCCAGCAGCTGCACACGGAGTCCTTTTCCTGTCAATTCCAAGGAAGAGGTGGTTGTTGGATGACCTAAGTTAGTGGAGGTAGCCGAGGTGACCTATTTTCCCGCCATTTCATTAGTTTATTGGAGGTAGCCTAAGTTACCTTTTTTCCCCACCAAAATTTGAACTTCCCACCGTTTTCTTGGGAGGGGGGAGGGGGGAGGGGGGAGAGGGAGTTAGGTTAGTGGAGGAAACCCAATTGACCTATTTTCCCGCCAAAATTTGAACTTCCCGCTGTGACGTAATTGCGACATTGCCACATCTATAGCTGCCATCTTGGATCGGCCATCTTGAATGAAATTGACAACAATGCCAACACGCAGGTTGCCCTACTACTAGTGCTCCCTGAAAACGTCACCTACCCTGCAGTAATTCCTGACTGAGTTGCTGAACATCTCTGTAATACTTGTGTGCTGTTCAAAACTACCGGTAACAATCCTAGAAGCTCGCCTCTGAATTGTTTCGATGTCCTCCTTTAACCTGATCTGATTTGGATCCCAAACACTCGAACAGCACTCGAAAATGAGTCGCACTAATGTGTAAATACGATCTCCTTTACTTTCCAAAAATTCTCCCAATAAACCGAAGTCGTCCATTGGTCTCCCCTACTACAGTCCTTACATGCTCATTCCATTGCACATTGCTTTGCAACGTTGCACCTAGATATTTAATCAATGTAACTGTGCCAAGCAGCACACTACTAATACTGTATTCGAACATTACGGGTTTGTGTTTCCTGCTTATCTGCATTAACTTACATTTTTCTACATTTATAGCTCTCTGCCATTCATCACACCAACTAGAAATTTTGTCTAATTTATCTCATATCCTCCTACAGTCACTCAACGACGACACCTTTCCATACAACACAGCATCATCAGCAAACAGCCACAGATGGCTGCTTACACCATCTACCAGAACATTTATGTATATGGAAAATAACAGCGGTCCTATCACCTTTCCCTGGGATTCGCACTCCTTACGATACCCTTGTCCCTGGTGAACACTGTTTGTTGAGGGTAACATACTGGGTTCTATTACATAAGAAATCTTCGAGCCACTCACATATCTGGGGACCAATTCCTTTTACTTGTACCTTCGTTCACAGTCGGCAGTGTGGCACCGTGTGCTTTACGAAAATATGATGCTTTTCATCTATGGTTCGCAGGATCTCATGTGAGATAAGGGCAAGTGGAGTTTCAAATGACCAATGCTTCTTAAAACCCTGCTGATCTGTGGGCAGTAGCTTTTCCCTCTCAAGGGAATTTATTATATTCGAATCGAGAACATGTTCAAAGATTCTGCAGCAAATCGATGTTGAGGATAATGGTCTGTAAATCTGTGGGTCCGTTCTTCTACCTTTCTTATATACAGAAGTCATCAGAGCTTTTTTCGAGCCGCTTAGGACTTTGCACTGTTTGAGAGATTCGCCTTAAATGCAAGCTAAGTAAGCGGCCAGTGCTATAGAATACGCTTTGTAAAACCGAACTGGGATTCCATCAGGACCTGTCGACTTATTTGTTTTCAACTCTTTCAGTTGTTTCTCTATATAAGCGATGCTCATTACCATGACCTCGATACGGGAGTCTGTGCGACTGTCGGACGACGGTATGTTTGTACGATTCTTCTGCGCGAACGATTTCTTAAATGGGGCTTTACTTGTGCTATCTTCTGCTGCCGCACCAGGCTGGTCACCGAGTGACTGGTTAGAAGCCGTAGGCCCACTTAGAGATTTTAAGTAGGATCAGAATTTTCTAATGGTTAAAATGGCTCTGAGCACTATGGGACTTAACATCTGATGTCATCAGTCCCCTAGAACTTAGAACTACTTAAACCTAACTAACCTAAGGACATCACACACATCAATGCCCGAGGCAGGATTCGAATCTGCGTCTGTTGCAGTCGCGCGGTTCCGGACTGAAGCGCCTACAACCGCTCGGCCACCGTGACCGGCCTCAGAATTTTCTAGGGTTCTCTGCAAGATGCAGTGCTAACGTATGACAGTGGTAGTTTTTATAAGTTTCGTGCATCGATCCTTTTACAGAGGCACGAATTTCTATCAACTTTTGTCTGTCGTCTTTTGCGCGTTCGTTTTTGAACCGATAGTGCAACAGCCTTTGCTGCCTCAGCACTTTTCGAATTTCAGTGTTAAACCACGGTCGGTCTTTTCGATCCTTAATCCACTTACTTGGCACATACTTCTCCAGAGTATAATTTATAATATGTTTCAACTTTGCCTATAATTGCTCTTCGTCCATCGTACTGGAACTAAATGATGTCAATCCATTGTCGAAGTGGGTTGCTAACAACAGTCTGTCTGCTCTTTCTAGCAGAAATACTGTCCTAGTCTTCTTGACTGATTTACTAACTTTAGTAAACAAAGTCGCTATGATGACATCATGGTCACTAATCCCCGTCTCTATACTAACGCCACCGATTAGATCAGGCCTGTTCATAGGTCCGAGGTCTAAAATATTTCCGTTGCATGTGGGCTGTCAAACTAGCTGCGGAAGACAGTTTTCGAAAAACGTGTTCAAAAGAACTTCGCAAGACTGTCTGTATATACCCCCTGCAACGAATCCATAGACATCCCAGTTTATGCTCGGTAGGTTAAAGTTGCCTCAAACTAACATTGCATGATCTGGGTATTTCAGCAGTACTGATCGTAGACTTCCTGTCAATGAGTCTAAAACTATCACAGCGGAATCGGGTGGCCAGTAAAAACATCCAACAGTTAACTCGCTTTCGCCTAGACCAGTTACGAGCAACCAGATAACTTCGCTATTACACTCAAATTCGACCTCAGTAGGGACAATAGTTTTGTCAACTGAATGAACGCATCCCCTCCTATGGCGTCTAATCTGTCTCTTCGATTACGTTTCATGAATCGCTAAATATCTCAGAGCTTCCTACTTAGGATTTTAACCAGCTCGTGGTCGCCTGGATAATCTGAGCACAGGAAGTTTCATGAAGGGCCGTAAATTCGGAAACTTCGTTACGAACACTTCGACAATTGAATGATAAAATTTAACAGCCGCAGTGCGTTTACTCTGAACCCCGGCTAATATCGCTATCAGCGACTCGTCAAGCGAGTGTTCCTCAGAGAATCTCAACCTATCTCCTAGCCTTAAGAACCCCACGTGCACTCCACAAGTACTCTGCTACCTGCGTCTGCTAGAACCCTTCTGAGGGAGCGGCCATCTGCTCACTTAGAGGGTGAATGGAACAGGCCATACGGCCAGCCTCCACATTGGCCTCTGTTTCGAGCGACGCGAACGTGTCAACACCCACCACTCATCCTCCAGTGAGGGCGGATCCACCGCATGGAGTGTACTCGGAGGTGCCTCAGCAGCAGAGCACGTAGGCTAAACGAGCGCCAAATTCTCCACCACTGCTACAGGTCGAGGCAGCAGCCCAAAGACGACTGACCACAGTCAAAAACATATTCAGCTGTTCGCGAACTATGGCCAGCTCCTCTTGCATCCACACACAGCATGCACACATCCTACACATCCCAGTTTTAATAACTTAAGAAATGACTTGCTAACCTCCTGAAGTGTCACCAATGGAGGCTGACGCCTTATGTCATGAGGTGTGAAGCCTGCTGTTCAGCAGAAATGAAAACTGCGCTACAGACTTTAAAGTAAACTAACCCTCCTAAATAGAGAAAAAACAACCACAGAATTTAAGGAATATACTACTAAGAAATCACAGAAGAAGCTAAATATGGAACTTGTCCTGCCCAGGTGTGTACCATACTGCAGTAGGAGCCTAGCTGACACTTATTAGGCTCAAAACGAACGTTCCGTGGCACTTCAAAACAAATATTTGAATAACTTGTGCGATACTGACTTCCTGAATTGATACTTAGTTAAAAAACGCAACAATAAACCACTTAAACAGAGAAAGAACGCGCACTAAATTTAAGAATTATACCACTATGAAAACACGGAAGAAGCTAAATAAGTAACTTGTCCTTTCCAGATGTGCACCAGTCGGCAGTAGGAGTCCGACCTTTAGATTCACTGCTAGAACCTAAATAAATTAAATAGTTTTTAATTCCGTTGCGTCCATCAAATGCAGCACTGGGCCTCAAGGGTGTACCTGATTCATGATCAATTCAGATTCAATTAGATTTCACTTCCACACAGAGGGATTGTGCATAAATGTCTCCAGTTTTTGCTTTGGAGTACGACGATTCTACTGATGTAGCTCAACAATGTCATTTAATAGTACGCTGCCCATTTGTGGACGAAACGAAAATAATGGGAGAACTATTGTTTTTCAAAAACTTGGAAACAATATCAAAAAATTCTCATGTATTTTCTGCCGTTAATGAATTTATAGTTGAAAATTATCTGTCTGGAGACACAGTTGTGGTAATTTATACTGTGGAGCACCATCAGTGTCAGTTGCCAAAGAAAAAAATTCTTATCTTATTGGCCCTCACTGTACGATCCACAGACAAGACTTATCTTCTAAAACTATACCTGAGAAACTGAGTACTGCATTGAAAGTGGCTATCTGTGTAGTTAATAAAATTAAGTCAAGTGCTGAAAATTTTCGTTTATTGCGACTCCTATTCAATAATCTCAATGCTGAATACCAATCTTCAAGCTTTCATACTCAAGTCCAGAGGCTTTCGAGGGCAATATACATAGTAGGATGTATGAATTGAAATCAGAGGTAGAACTATTAACTTTGAGTCAATGGAAAGATGTTATTCAGCGTTCATTCACTGATCAGTTTTATATTTTCCGTAGCGTATCTTCTAGACTTGATTAAACTCTGAATAATCTGAATTTGAAGCTACAAGGCAGAAACACCACAATAATGGATGCCAACGATTCCAATAAGAGTTTTCTTGGAAAAGCCACGCCTATGGAAGCATCGGCTGGACACTACCATTAGTAACATGTCGTCTTTCCTTCGTTTCAATGAACTTCGAGAAGGGAAACAGTGCTATGTAAACGAGTGGAGCTTTATAATCAGTGAACATCTCGAACGGTTTCAAGATTTCAAACTTTATTTTACTCAATTTGTTTGCGTGGTCATCATCAGCAGGCACAGAAGTATTTGTTTTGAAAATGAAAATGGCCTTTTATTTCTCCAAACAATATGAAAGTTGCGAAAAAAGTTCATAACATGAATATGTGCTATGTTTCCACCTTCAACACGTGACCAGATGAAAGGAAATGCAGATGCCAACTAAAAACGAGAAGAACTGTAAGTAAAAACGAATTTACATGAAAAACAAGACGTAAACTGTTTCATAATCTGCAAATATCGCAAATCAATACGAAACTGTATCATTCTAGATTCCACTGCAGACGCCTTAAAGAAAAAGACGAAACACGTCTGGAAAAACTAAAATACATTGCAGCAAGAAAATTACGGTTTTTATTTATAAAACGAATATTTATTTTCCTAATTTATCTTTAGAAGACTGGAAGCGCAAATTAACAAGTTCATTCTTCATAACTGCTGTGCATACACTTCCTGATGAAATACATGAGGATGTAATTGAATTGAAATGTGACTCTAGTGCTGAAGAACAGTTTCAACAAATGGGGCTGCAAAGGAAGTCTTAAAAGCCCTCGAACAGTTCTAATCTACATACCTATGTGAGACTCGATTCTCAGCACTAGCCATCATTAAAACAAAACACCACAGTCATCTGCACGTGAATTGAGACCTTAGATGAACTTTAACTAACATCAAACCAAACATTCAAGAGCTGCTGTAGGAAAAACAATTTCAAACGCCTCGTTGATGTTCTGAATTTTTCCTGTGACTTTCATCACATAATAAAATGTTTGATGTGAAAAGTATTGTACAAGTGAAAAAAATATGATTACATTTTCAAGTAAGACATAAAGATATTTCTATTTAGGCTACCAAGTCCTGTGAAACACTATTTTACTACAATATGTATTACTATACATATTGAACTCTCTTTTACTGAAGTGTGGATTGCAGATTACTGTCAAATAAAGTTTTTCGAAAGAAACAAAAAAATAATTAATAAACAAAGGGGCAAGAGATATTCCGGCGTTTCAAAGGGGCACCAGGTAGAAAATGTGGGGAGACACTGGTTTACTCCAACTGCCAAATTTCCACACTACTTGAGTATGACAGGACAGGATAGCACGTAAAACACATTTGTAAGTCCAAAATGCGTAATATCTTACTTTGTGCCGATTTGGGCACGCTTGTGTAACAGATACATTACGCTTTGTTAACATAAACTTTCGTCATACAGTTATGGTGGTAACTTGTAATTCATTTATAAGAGAAAAGTGCATATTTCAATAGCATTCTCCCATTGGTTTATTGAACACAACAATGACATTAAAAAGAAATTAATCCCCAACAATAAATTGTTTACAATTGCCTATGACAGTATTACAATGCTCAGGTACTTTACCAATTTCATGCCCATAGAAATTTATTTGTTTGGAGTCAAAGATGTCGTGAAAGCAGGTTTGAAGTGCATTTTCTCCAAAAAGGTGCAAGTCCAAAGGAACCTTCAGAATAACACAGGCACCACAATATCGTATTTATACACCGACACCCAGCAAGCGACTTTCAAGTAAATTGTCTCACCTGTACGGAAATATACATAATGGATGTACTAGTACATGTTGTAGACGTATGGTTTACGACATAATTATAGAGGGTCTAGAAGCCAATCAGTGTAAGTCAGTCTATAAAGAAACTGAAGATAGTTAGATGTTTTCAAAGTGTAACACAGAAAAATACAGGTGACTCCTACAATTATAAGTCTTTTTTCATTGAAACCTACTACAACTCACCTACTGTGAGGATACAGAAGAACATAACTTAAATATTTTAAAACATAACTATAATTTAACACAAAAACTGTGACTTATGGTCACTGCCCACTGCACTTTTTGATCAATTTAGTCTATATATTCATCATTATCACTGCTAAACTCTGCAGGCTTCTTGATTGTTTTTGAGGATGATGCATGTGTGCTTTGATTTATTGAAGGTAACCATCGATAAAATGAGTGGTAATGTGGAGGAATATATTGCAAAAGTTCCAATATTTGCTTTTTTTCAGCTCATTAACAGGTCGACAATCTGGATACAGGGGATCTTGAACAATATTGATCAAATGAGGATGCCTTCCTTTTGAAGTTGATGTAATACTGATCTCATAAAATGCAATATCTTCCAGCAATGTTTCTTTGTAGAAAATAGAATTTTCTTGGTCTAAGCCATTTCATTTTCAACCGGTTTACTTTACCACCTTTGGTACTTGTTTCCCTATTGGAAACTGAAGCTTCCAAGTTTTTGGTTGAAAGAAACTCTTCTCGCTTCATCTCTGTAATCAGAAATGAATTTTTGAGTTTGGCAATTGTTACCAAATCAATCCAATCTCTTGGACCAAAATTAAATTATTTCTTTTTGCTTTACATCATAATGTGGCGATGAGATGAGGGATGTTGTTTAAGATGTTTAACAAGACATGCTCCAATTTTCTGTGATCCTCAAGATTCTTCTGTCTCATCACACATGTACATGTAACTTTTAGATTCACTAAAACTGTGCACTTCTATGTTATATACATACATATTTAGTTTGTAATAGGCAACAGATGCGGGAAGTTTTGGGAAAAGTTAAGCTTTTTCCAGATCAAAAGTTAAAATGTAAACATCATCTCCTGCAAGCAACTTCTCTGAATTCAAAGAATCTCTTGCTTGTTGTGCTCGATGAAGATGAAGTTCTTTTGTAATCTTAGCCTCGTCCTTTTTTGCATCATCATTCTCAAAAGTAAGGATGTTCTGCAGGGAATCGCATAGCTGGCATGTATCTTTGGATGGAGGTTTATAATGTAAATTGAAATTAGTAGAAAACACGTGATAATATATCTTTTCTTTGACAGGTTCGGTACCATCCTGTGCACATTTCTCCACGTAAAGATTGTACATCTTTCTGATATTCAGATCAGACTGCAAATATCTCCGATTTGATGCCTTAGAGAGGGTATAATGACTTTTATAAGAAGGAAACGATTCGATGTGTTCTTTCACTTTTGTCACATCGATTTTATTTGTTGGTGGCCTATGGCGTCTTTTATCAATACATGAGGATGGTTCTGTACTACCCGATACTTTATAAAGACGAGCATCACTAACTTGAAATGAGTCCATAAAAACCTTTTTACACACACAAACTGACATCACTGTTGTTGTCAAATAATATATCAGAGTTTTCTATTTTGGTGCCTTCAATGAGTTTCTTTGACGATGTTGCTTCACCTTCGTGTTGAGGATCAGTCCACGAAGATCGACGTTCTGCTTTGCATTATCGCCCAATTTATAAAAGGATTCGAACAATGATCGCCGTTCTGCAGGATTTACTAAATCAAAACACTTTCGTGAACATTTACAGTTCACATTTTAAAGTATTTTGCAGGCATATTTTTCCCACTTCTGTTCACATAAGCTTTCCCAAAACATCTTTTGGCACAACTGACTACCCTTTTCCATAAATATTGCTTCCTCTTCCGTTTTTTTCCTTTCTGTTCCATCATATTTTCGTTTTCATTGGTAACTGGCGATCGTCTTCTTCAGCGACATCTACAAATAAATAAAATATTTAGGAAGTCCTTGAATGTAACTTACCAAACAGTTCACAAATCAAAAAAAGAAAAAAAAGAAAAAATATTCCAAAACACGTATTCAGCAATGCTTGTAATGTTACGTTCCGGTTGGAAGTTCACGATATCAGTAGCGAGATAAACAATACACTAGTTTTGGGAAAGAAACCTTTTCTGAGTGGTCACATGACATTACGAAACATTTTAGAGCTTAGGCTGTACATACCTGAATCGGACGAATTATCATCATTGTCTGGTACATATTCAGAACCGCTATCTGAAACCGGCGTGTTTCCAACGAGTGGACAGGACATCCTGATCTAAAAATTACATATTGTGTAACAGTAGTAGATTACTATGTCTAACAGTACGCCAAGATAAACAAACCAGTGTTGTGAACTGACTTACACTAAATGACTTCGGAACATTTCGGCTCATTAACTCTGTGGTCAGTACATGTGCTGCCATCCAGCGTAAGAAATGTCAAATTGTGACTTACTCGTCTCGGCAACTGAAAGACTGAATACTCAAGAATCTATTACGACATATAATTCACTTGCAGAGAAACGATGACTTACACTAATTGACTTCTGAGCCCTCCCCATATGGAAGTTTGGGTCTGGCCAGATGGTAAGGTGACCTCCCGCAATAAGCAGGAAGATTGGGTTCGAGTCCCGATCCGCCACAAATTTTCATTGTCATCATTCCATTCTACAGCTGATTGTTATCCATATTGGCAACCGCGAATACATTTAATGTTGTTCGACAAAGAGCAGTAAAGGGAAACATTTGAGGGTCCAAGATCAGGTGATGACTTACCAAACAAACTTTTGGATACCAGTTTTATTTGCGAAATCAGTATAGTGCGTTACAGTGTTATAGCGAGGACTGAAGCAAGTTTGTCGGTCATTTTTTTTTTGTTGTTGTATACTGCGACTTAAAGGTGCCTCAGTTGTTAGCAAAAATGCCAGCTGCGATAGAAACAGCACTGTGGTTGAGTTCTCAGTGCACAACGCCCTTCTCGTGCCACTAGATGCAAAATATTATTTTTTCACACTGAACTTCGCTCTAGGAGATGTCTTTTGTTAGGGGCCGGCCGAAGTGGCCGTGCGGTTAAAGGCGCTGCAGTCTGGAACCGCAAGACCGCTACGGTCGCAGGTTCGAATCCTGCCTCGGGCATGGCTGTTTGTGATGTCCTTGGGTTAGTTAGGTTTAACTAGTTCTAAGTTCTAGGGGACTAATGACCTCAGCAGTTGAGTCCCATAGTGCTCAGAGCCATTTGAACCATTTTTTGTTAGGGTTCGCCCATTATTAAGAAGTTGACGTAAAGGCTTCGTAACTCGTCACCAGAAACAATACTGTACACGAGTGCTCAGTGTGCGAACTGGTGACGGTCAAGCAAAACTGAAGTAACAGTCGGCGCTTTCATTTTTGTTGCCTTCAATTAGAGCTTGCAGTACACCTACATCCACAATTACATTATTAATGACGCCCACTACTTTTTTTTTATACCTGATGGTTTTTCCAGCGTGGCCTCTTTCTTCCCGAAAGGACAGTTACTAGGCTAAATATGTGAATGTATTCACTTTCTCTAGATTTTTATTTTACAAACCGATCTTACTTTGTACTGGTATTTTCGGCAAAAGGTCGTAGGTTTTGTTTCCTCGGTGTTGATATCCATAGTGTATTTCTCGGATATATTCTGTAAATTGTGTGCAGGACGCTGCAGGTCATCTTGTGAAGATGCTGCAAGACATAAATCATCTTCAAAACGTAAAGCATCTATCATTCTGTCTCTGTTGATTTGGATGAAGTCATGTAGAATTTGTTTACACTTTTGGGTGCTTTTATTCACCTAAATAAGTGGCCGTGAAACTGCGCCTGCGAGCCGCATGCGACCCGAAACAAATATCAGTGGGGACACGGTTCTCAGCCGTATTTCGTAATAATATGCGTCTAGCAACAAACAGCTGAATGCAAAAACGTCAACTAAAAGCAAGAGCTTGAGTGCAGTTTTCCCGCTCAGTAACAAACAGAAATACTTACTGTAACGCTAATGTTTGAAGGCATGCTTAATTTTAATTGACGTTGATGAATTCTGCCATGAGATACGTTGGATGCTTGCATCTACGACAGATGGGTAAGTAGTGTGGCCATTGCAAAATAAGATGATGCGAGAGTTGCAATGCTTTGTTTGCCTTACAGTACTCACAACTCACGGGTGGGGCCAACTCGTACCTGTCCGCAGCTCGTGGTCGTGCGGTAGCGTTCTCGCTTCCCACGCCCGGGTTCTCGGGTTCGATTCCCGGCGGTGTCAGGGGTTTTCTCTGCCTCGTGATGACTGGTTGTTGTGTGATGTCCTTAGGTTAGTTAGATTTAAGTAGTTCTAAGTTCTAGGGTACTGATGACCATAGATGTTAAGTCCCATAGTGCTCAGAGCCATTTGAACCAACTCGTACCAATCAGCTGCTATGGTAGAGGCCTAAATTTCAGATGAAAAAAATGGCTCTGAGCACTACGGGACTTAACTTCTGAGGTCATCAGTCCCCTATAACTTAGAACTTCTTAAATCTAACCAACCTAAGGACATCACACACATCCATGCCCGACACAGGATTCGAACCTGCGACCGTAGAGGTCGCGCGGTTCCAGACTGTAGCGCCTAGAACCGCTCAGCCACCCCGGCCGGCAAATTTCAGATGAAAGTAACATCAAGTCGTGAATGAATATTATAGAGATGGTCTTTAAATACGATACATTTTTATGGCAACTACTATGAAATTAAATTAAGACTATTGAAATACAGCACAATAACATCCAAAACCCTTAGTACACATTTGTAATTGTCTCTCATACTGCATAATGCATTGAAATATAAGTATCTGATCAGTTATCACACAATCCTTTACACCTCCCGCAAGCTTGATCCTCCCCACCTGCTTGTCTCTCCCATCCTCTCCCACCCCAACCCGCTGCCGCACCAGTACTCTTGCGTCCCACCTGCTCTCCATCTTCACACTCTCCACACCCTGCCCGAAGTGGCTTCCGCCAAGTCCCCCTTCCTGATGATGTCCTCATTCCTTCAGTATACCCCTCCAATCAGATCTAATCCTCCCCTTCTTTTCCTTCCCCTTTTCCTCCAGGGCACCCTCTCTCCTTCCCACCTTCCTTTCTCCCTCCCCCCACCTCTCTCCCAGTTCTCCCACTTCCTCCGCCCCCTCCCCGGGCTTGCACACCAGACCCTGCTCTCTCCCTTCCCCTCACCTTTCCTTTCTCCCATTGGCTTCTTCCCCCCCTCCTTTCCTGCTGTCTGTCTCCTCCACCCATTGGCAGCCCCCATCCCCATCTCCACAGCGTGTTCAGTGCTCCGAAGATCATCACCAATGTGCTACGGTGTTCTCTCCATCAGTGGATCAGTCTTCTTCTTCTTCAGTGTACTCCGTCGTTACGGTGTGACACTGTTTGCCTACGTTTGTGTGCACTGCTGAATCTATTGGTATAACCAAAGCCTTCTGGGAATGCCTTCATGTCATTTCTCATGTATGTCTCCTGTTTTTACCATTCGTGTATGTCTCTTTTTCCGTCTCCATGTTTACTGTCTGTTTTTCTGTGGCCGAAGAGCGGCGTAGATAGGCTGCTGCCGATCTACCTTTTGTAAGGTATAAAAATAACAATAAAGAAAAAAAAGTTATCTCACACACAAGACAGTAACACCTCGTCAGACAACCACAGTGTCACAGAATTGGAGTCGCAGAGTGTGGCAGCAATCTGAGACAGAACCCAGTCGACACGAAGTGTTCTGAACGACACCTACTTTTAACGACCAGGACTTCTGCCCAGTTGTGACGCCCTTACCATAGGTAGCACCAAAAAAATCGATACATATGTCTGGAAGTGATACTGTAGTGGAACAGACAGCAAGTCCTCCCACTTCAGTCACATCATTTTTCAACCAAGTTAAAAGCATAGCCAGCCATCTTGCCCCTGATACATCTTCTTCCTGTCAAAGAGAGGTGGAAAGTATATTACATGCTTCTGATGTTATTACATATTCTAGAAGCCGAAAATGAAACAAAAGTAAATAATACTCCAACGATATTGCTGAATGGCCGAGCAACTTTGCTTGAGATTATTGGATTGCGAATGGAAATAGTGAAGTGCAAATTATGAATAGTAATTCTTTGTATTCAAAGGAATGTACAGCCAACAAAATAAACCACAATTCTGTCAAAAATCATTCCTCACATACATACTTAAACTAACGAATAAAAAATCACATGACTGGTTGTGTTTTTCAGAATCTATAGGCATTTGATATGTCCACTGACTTTGGTACCAAAAAATATCCAAGTAGCAATGTTTGAACAAGTTCATTTATGAAAGATTAATAGCACATCTTCTCCGACATGGACTGAAACAAAACGTAAGTCTCTTCTCTATATAGAATGCTAATACTTCTGGTGACTGAAGGCTGGTTAGATATTCACTGAGTCTATGTTCATTAAATGCACACTTTATAAAAGTCAAAATATGGAAGTTAAACAGGAATAAATTTATAAGACACAAAGGAATTACCGACATTGGCTGTGAGTGGGCATTGATTGAAATCAATGTGGAAAGTTGAAAATTTGTGCCATACTGGGATTTGAAATCAGATCTCCTGCTTACTAGGCAGATGCTCTACATAAGTCCACAAGTCTTCCACAAGGAAAGAATCCCCGTCTTTCTCAGTCAGGCGGCCTCAAGCACTAAGTCTACTGCAGGCAGCTCCCAGGGTCACAAAATCAGATTTTAATGACAGCAACATCATGGAGGTGGCTCTTGAGTCAGAATCCTGTTTGATGGAATCCTCACGGAATCAGTGCCTGGCCCAGGAAATTCACTCAGAGTGAACTGGTCTGGTCTGACTTGAGCATTGCACGAAATACCACTTGGTGCTAGGATACAGCTGGGGCCATTTTTGATAATATTTCTTATGGAATAGAAGTGGTCCATGCAGCCCATGGCCTGTAGCAGTGCCTGGGTCACCTCCTGGTGGACAGTTGGTGTATGACTATCCGGAAAACCATCCCATATATGTTATGCATCTTCAAAACACTGATGTGATATTGATTGCTGACGTTGCATTAATAAAACCTTGGTAGAGCATCCCACCCCCGCCCTCCAGCACTCCTGCAGATGGACAGAGTTAGCAAAATGCGTCTAAAAATCCCTGGAGAGGCACAATCCGTACTGGTGGCCAGAGAGGTCTTTTGGGGTAGGGGGGTGGGGGTGGGGGGGGAGGAGACGCCCCATCCATTGGCATCAGCCCTGGTGTAGTGTTTGGAGCTGTTGAAGGGCTCTCCAGTGAACTGGCCACTGGCAACTAAAATACCTTGGCAGTATCTGTAGTAGAGATGGCTGGTTGCTCTGTCTCTGGAACAAAAGGAAATGGTAGTTTCTCAGTTTGAGGAGAAGCACCATAGCAGTGTGCCGTCCTGAAGTGTCACCTCTGCTTTGGCCCTGCCTTAATATTTTCATATTACTGCTGGAAACCGAAGTTAGTATCCCTAAGTAATAATTATGGCCCACACTGGACCTATAAGTTAAAAACCATGGTAGCTAGACTGTCGAGTAGAGGGGGCTGTGAATAATAGAAAGTATGGACCAATGAGATTGGCAATGTAGTTTTTCAGCAGATGAGCCATCCTTCAGGATTAACCTATAGGAAGCCAGTAAAAAGATGGAAGTCTTCTTCACAGGACGATGATAGTGAAGATTAGACATTGGTGTTTTAAAAGTGCAAATGAAATGTTTCACTATTCCATTTGAGACAGAGTGGACGGGTGCTGCGTAAATTATGGAGATTTCATTTTTGTCACAGAAAGTCGGGAATACTGCAGCCGCAAAGAGGGGACAATTGTCTGTGACAATAGTGTCAGAAAGTCCGATGGATAAAATGAGAGATAAGGTTTGAATAGTTGGATTAGTTGATGTGGCAGGCAAACAGGTTACACATAGGAACGAACGTGTATTGTAATGAACCAATTGTGGCCTATGAAAGGGTCCACAAAACCCAGATGAATCCCTGGCCTAGTACTGGAATAGTCCAGCTAAGGGAAGAAACAGCATAGAGGGGTGGCCTGCTTGCTCTGGCAGGTGTTGCAAGATGATACCATTTGAGTAATTGCAGAGTCCATGTCATGTCAGTAGACATGCTGGTGGGCCAGACATTTAGTGAATACCACATTCCAATGCCCAACACTGCTGGTGAGAAACACAGATGCACTGGGTGTAGCTGTTTTATCCTTGGGGCAGAAGCAAGTCTTTCAGTGTTGAAAACTTGTTCTGATGGTACCAGTAGTCCTGGATCTCTGGCTGGAATATCTGTTTGCAGCATGGAGGATCTTGCTGAGTGTTGGGGTCCGCATGGCAACATACGTGATGAGCTTGGCATCCAGTGGGAGACTGGCCACAGTGTCTTCCGCAGGGAAATCCAGTTGTATACACACTTTGAGATCCTTGTCATGCATCAGGTCCTGGTCCTGGGGTAACAGGGAAAAAGAGATCGGCATTTGGTTCAAATGGTTCAAATGGCTCTGAGCACTATGGGACTTAACTGCTGTGGTCATCAGTCCCCTAGAACTTAGAACTACTTAAACCTAACTAACCTAAGGACATCACACACATCCATGCCCGAGGCAGGATTCGAACCTGTGACCGTAGCAGTCGCGCGGTTCCAGACTGTAGCGCCTAGAACCGCTCGGCCACACTGGCCGGCTGATCAGCATTTGCATGCTACGTGATAGAGTGATATGGAATGTCATGCTTGTAACTCGAAAGGAACAGGGCCCACCTCAGAAGTTAGCATGTGGTTGGTGGGACTATTAGCTGAACCCTTGGAAAGAGGAAGCAAATGTTTGTAGTTGGCGAATAATATGAAATACCTACAATACACTTGATGATGAGATGATGATGAGATCCCACACTCTAAGGAGCGTTGGGAACAATGCAGGAGACCTGAACTGTGACTAGGCAAGATCATAGTGGAGGTGGTTTGCCATTGCCTTCCTCCGACCATAATGAGGATGAATGATGACGATGAAGACAACACCACAACACCCAGTCATCTCGAGGCAAGGATATTCCGTGACCCCGCTGGGTATCAAACCCAGGACCCCGTGCATAGGAAGTGAGAATGCTACCGCAAGACCATCAGCTGTGGACACAATACTCTTAATCATGGAAATTTGTAAGGCCAAAAGGTTATGGCTAATGCTTCTTTCTCCACCTACAATAACTTTACTGAGCAGAGAGAGGGTTTTGGACACAAAAGCAATTGGGCATTCCACCCTGTCAATCATGTGGGACAGAATTGCTGCCATCATGCAGTGTGATGCATCAGCTGCCAGGGTAAGAGGTGTGGCAGGGTTGAATGCTGTGAGGCACAAGGGGTGTAAAGAAGGGTCTGTTTTAAGTCTCCGAAAGCTTTGTCATATGGCGGAACATTGCCGATGGACATTTTTCCACAGCATGTGGTGTACTGGTTTGGCAATGGTGACTGCATGGGGAATAAACTTCGGTAGTTATTCAGTTGCCCCAACACTGACTTCAGCTGACTGGTATTATTACACGGTGGAAGTTTTAATACTGCTCAATGTCCTGAGGTATGGGGCAGATTGTGGAAGAACTGAAAATGTGTAAGCGATATTCAACTTGATGAACAAAGAAACAACATTTGTCTTACATTTTAGATTGGTCTGTTGGAGGACCATGAGCAGTGTGTCCAATTAGTTGGCCAGGCCTTAGGCATCTTTGCCTGCAATGAGGATTTTGTCTAAGTAATTTGCTGTTCCCAGTTCATCGTCAGCGAGATGTTTCAAACTCTGTTGAAATATTGCTAGGTTGCTGGTTGCACCAAAGGGAAATCTGATGTATTTGAATGACCCAAAGGGAACGTTGGGATTTTTGGTCCAATGGCATATGGATGTATGCATCCCTCAGATCAATTTTTGCAAACACTTTCATTCCTACTAGACAGACGATGATGTCCTCTATCTTAGGTATCAGGTACATGACAATGGCTTATTGGGCATTGATGATCATCTTGAAATCTCTGCAAATGCATAAGACACCACTTTATTTTTCAATAATGACAATGGATGTGCCCCATTGGCTGTTTGGGACTGGAGCGAGGATGGCTTCATCTTGTAGGCACTGTAATTCCGCCTGAAGCTTATCCCCGAGCGCAAAAGGAACATTTCTAGCCTTGAAAAAATTTTGTGTTGCCATTGGAAGGACGACTGTGTAGGTTTCAAAGTGTGTAACCCCTGAAGAAGGGTTGTGAAAATACAGAGCTGAAGAATAGGGTGAAAAAACTGAGGTATGGGCTTGTACCCAGTGTGTTGACTGTGGGGATGGGATCATGAACTTCTGACAGAAGTGCATTAAAAGGTCCATACCTAAGAGATTGACAGCTCTCCAGGCCCCGCAACCAAAATCATGGCCATGGTGTTCTGTGAGTGTCACTGCACTTGGGCCATGAATTGTCCATTAATTTTCATAAGATCCTATATGACCCTATAACATGATTCCAAATCAATAATGGTCATAATTGACTCCATATCTATCTGGAAGGAGATTGGTACCTTCCTGATTTTGACAGTTAATGAGAGAGACTTTCTGTAGAGAATGGGAACACTGATTGAGTATTCATGGGTACAGTTCCTGCATGTTCTCTGTCCCCATATCCTAGGGGTCTATGCAGGCACAGTCTACTCACATCTTCAGAGCTGGTTGACACACTTCAGCTCTATGTCCAGATTGCCCAGAAGAGGTGCACATTGCTTGCTGGTCATGGAACTGGTGTCACTGATGACTGTCAAAACAGTGACCGCAAGAAGGAAACTGTTGGAGCCAGCACCAGAGTCCTGAGTGTTTCTTGATCTTTGTAAGTCTGATTGGGCAGGTGTCTGTAATTGGATTTGAGGATGACATGTTGTCTAAGTCGCAAACACTTGCAAGTGCCCTGCAGAGTAGCCAAAGACAGAAGGGATGTTTGAATGCCCTGATGATGGGAAGACAAATTTCTATAGATGGATTCTTGAGTTTCAAGATGTCAGTTCTAAGACCACTGTTCAGGACATGCACCAAAACCTCACCTATAACCAATGAAACAGCATAAGAATCCTTGCATCTGTGGCTACTGCATCAAAAATGAGAGTTGTGAGCCGGCCGCGGTGGCCGTGCAGTTCTGGCGCTGCAGTCTGGAACCGCGGGACTGCTATGGTCACAGGATCGAATCCTGCCTCGGGCATGGGTGTGTGTGATGTCCTTAGGTTAGTTAGGTTTAAGTAGTTCTAAGTTCTAGGGGAATTATGACCTAAGATGTTGAGTCCCATAGTGCTCAGAGCCATTCGAACCATTTTGACAGTTGTGAAATAAACCCTGCAGGTAAGCAATCAAATCAATCCTCTGCATGGGTATCCTTGGAGTTTATGACAACCTGCACTTGAGAGTGAAAGTGTTCAAGTAAACTTGTCTTCAGGAAGTCATATGGAAGGGCACTGTGCTCTAATTCCAGATTCACTTGTTGCTGTAGGTGATGTCTGGAAAGTTGGTAACTCTGACCAGAAACCCTTAGCCATGGAGCTGATCTTGGAGAAGTGGGAGGAGATTTCTAGAAGGGATGTGGAGATGGCCATCAGATGCTTCATCAGGTGTTTGTGGGTGTGGTGCATCTGCTGGAGTAGTAGTCCCTCATGCTGTAAGTAATATTATGATGAGCTTACTGTCAAGCAGAAAAGCCTCTGATTACCTGGATTGGACCACACATGCGAGCCTGATATGAGCACAAAACATCATTGCCAACTGACGTGTCCACTGACAATGGCACAAAAACATTCCAGTAAAAATGATTGAACTAGTTTATTTACCAAAGATTAATAGCATGTCTACTTCAATGTGGATTGAAACAAAATATAAAATAAGTCAATTTTTGAAACAGAACAATAATACTTCTGGTAGCTGAAGGCTGGTTAGATTGTCATTGAGTCTAAGTTGACTAAGCACACATTTTATGAAAGTCAAAGTCATGTAGGGAGCAAAATTGTCAAAGTCCACAATGTAGCCCTTTGAAAGTTATTTATATACTGAAACTCAACAGTTGGCAGCACCCATACATCATAAAGAGCCTGAATATTCACAAATGTGTGCATGAGGTTTCCACTGGGGAAAAATGTTTTTGTTCCAACTAAGAGACAGTAAAATGTAATGTACACAATTGCAGCCAGTGTATCTGAAAGGGGTGCGCTTTTTATCAGTTATTCACCATAAAGATGATATTCTCATTTAATAAACAAACAATGTTCTTACGGAAAATTTGCCAGAATACATGAGTAGGCCTACAATAAACATTGTGGTTGTTGTTGTTGGTACTCCTACTGTGATCTTCAACCTGAAGTCTGATTTGATGCAGCACTCCATGCGGCTGTTTCCTGTGCAAATCTCTTCATTTCTGCAGAACTATTGGTTACTGTAGTCAGCAACTGGTTTCCCTTTACAGTTTTATAGCTCCCTGCACATTTCCCTTCATTACCAAAGTAACTGTTCCTTGACACCCCAGAATCTGTCCTATCATCTGATCCCTTCTTTTATACAAGTTCTGCTATAACTTTCTTTCCTCCTCAAGGATTTTATAATCTGCATAGTTCCACTAATACAACTAGTCTATAGTTTTACTGTCTCATTTCTTAGTCCAGTTCCATCAAAATTTCCTGATTTAATTTGACTATTTTCCATTGCCCTTGTTTACTTCTGTTGACATATATCACATAATCCATTTTCAAGATAATATCCATTCTGTTCAGCTGCTCTTCACAGCCTTTTGATATCACAGACAGAATTACAATTCCATTGGGAACCTTTCAAGTTTTTATTTCTTCTCCTTGAGCTTTAATTCCGTTTCCAAATTTCTGTTTGGCTTCCTCTACTGGCTGCTCAATGAACAGATTGAACAACATGTGAGATGTGCAACAACCCTGTATCGTTAGCTTCTTAACTACTGCCTCTGTTACATGTCCTTTGAGTCTTATAATTGCAGTCTAGTTTATGTATTTGTTGTTGATAACCTTTCAATAGATGTATTTGACCTCTGCTATTTCAAGAATGTCAAAAATTACAATTTCAGTACAACAGTTCAGCCTAATAATACAGCTTTTCTTTTCACTAAAGCCGAATCACTTATTTAATAATATCATTGAAAATTTAGGTGTGTAAGGTCAAATTTCATTTATTTGCCAAGTTGTATAGTCATAAATAAAAGATCCTTGATATACAGGGGCTACACCATCAACAGTAAACCACATAAATCAGCAAAACTGTATAGTGCCTTAAAGTAACTGTACATACAACTTTAATAAAATGATTGTGCAATTGATTGGTGGCAGGGGCTGTAGGGGGGGGGGGGGGGGAATGGAGAAGGGAAGGAGTAAGGGGGCAGGGGGAAAGGGGCAATGTCAGATTGAGCCACCACTGGGCCTATAGCAAATGCCAAGGAGAGGCTCTCAGTTTGCATTAGGCCTCATGAAACGAAATGAAATGATCGTATGGCATTTATCAGCCAGGATATCCCCTCCGGGGTTCAAAGTTTAGGATATAAAATAAAACATCATTTACAAAAAACTTTTCTCAATTTAATCTGGACAAGTTTAGAGATAACCCTAGTAAGAAATGTCTCTAAGCAAATAACATTCATTGTTCATTAAGGTGAGGTCATTTAGACATTCTTGTCCCATAATGTTCCTTAACTCATTTTTAATGAACTTTAATGTTGAAAAAGAATGTTCTCCACTGCAGTTGGTGATCATCAAAGACAAGTAAATGCTCAAGACCCTTCCTACATTCATGAAATACGATTTTAAATAATTTTCCATTAACAGTTTACTAAACTGCAGTTCCAGGAGCCCATACTTTTTGCTGACGGTAGTGGTAGACACATCTGTTTTCAGCAACTCAGCAAACTGTACTAGTTCATTACCTAGCCTTTCTTACAAATTGTCTGGTTAAGCACTGATGATGATTGGACTTCTCTTCTGCAGTTAAAGATTGAAATTACCAAAGTAATTCAAATACACTAGTCACTCAATGGTATTCTTCCATGGATTTAGTAAATACAGACAGCATATTATCAGTTACTACAATTTCTGCACTGACATTTAATGCCACCAGTGTTGGCAGCCAACATCATAACAGTGTTTCAAAGATGCCAAATACACAGAGAACAATTTCTTGGAAGAGACAGACAGATGTGCTCCAACCGTCCAAGAAGAGGCATCCCAAACACCACTACATCTCAGGCTGCATGGACCTATTCTCTTCCACAAGAAACATGATCAAAAATAGACCCAGCTGTATCCTAGCACAAAGTGGTATTTAGGGCAGCACTCAGGCTATGCCAGGCTAGGCAGGACCAGACCAGATCAGTTCACACTGATTCTGTGAAGAATCCATCAATCATGAGTGTCACTTGAGAGTCATTAACATGACAACACTGCCATTCATGTCTGACTTCACAACCCCAGAAGCTGCCAGCTGTGGACTAAGAATGCTTGTGGTTTCATTGCTAAAGAAGATGGGGCTCTGTCATTGTGGCAGGCTTGTAAATTTATTCCTGTTTAACTTTCAAAGGGCTACATGGCGGACTTTGACAATTTTGCTCCCTACAGGACTTTGACTTTCATAAAATGTGTGCTTAGTTAACTTAGATTCAATGACAATCTAACCAGCCTTCAGCTACCAAAAGTATTATAGTTCTGTTTCAAAAATTGACTTATTTTATATTTTGATTTGATCCACTTTGAAGTAGACATGCGATTAATCTTTGGTAAATAAACTAGTTCAATCATTTTTACTGGGATATTTTTGTGCCATTGTAAGTGGACACATCAGTCGGCAATGATGTTTTGTGCTCAAGTCAGGGTTGCACATGTGGTTCAATCCAGGTAATCAGTGCTTGTGTATCTTTTCCACTTGACAGTAAGCTCATCATAATATTACTTACAGCATGAGGGAATACTACTCCAGCAGATGCACCACACCCACGAACTCCTGGGGAAGCATCTGATGGCCACCTCCACATCCCCTCTAGAAATCTCCTCCCAACTCTCCAAGATCAGCTCCACGACTAAGGGTTTCTTGTGGGTGTTACCAACTTTCAAGACATGAAAGTCGAACCATGAGAAAATGATGTTGCAGGTACAGAGCAACATTTCCTGGCTCACAGCAGCATGTTTAGGCTTGGACATTCATCACCTACTGCAACAACTGAATATGGAAGTGGAGCCCAGTGCCCTTCCTTATGACTTACTGAAGACAAGTTTACTTGAACACTTTGACTCTCAAGTGCATGTTGTCATAAACTCCAAGGACACCCATGCAGAGGATTGATTTGATTGCTTACCTGCAGGGTTTATTTCACAACTGTCATTTTTGATGCAGTAGCCGCAGCTGCAAGTACTTTTATGCTGTTTCATTGGTTACAGATGAGGTGTTGGTGCATGCCCTGAACAATGGTCTTAGAACTGACATCTTGAAACTCAAGAATCCATCCATAGAAATTTGTCTACCCATCATCATGGTATTCAAACATCCCTTCAGTCTTCGGCTACTCTGTAGGACATTTGACAAGTGTTTGCGAATCCAATTACAGACACCTGCCCATCAGACATATGAAGATCAAGAGACACTCAGCACTCTGGTGCTGGCTCCAACAGTTTCTGTCTCGCAGTCACTGTTTTGACAGTCATCAGTGACACCAGTTCCATGACCAGCAAGCGAAGTGCACCTCTTCTTGGTAATCTGGACATAGAGCTGAAGTGTGTCAACCAGCTGTGAAGATGTGAGTAGACTGTGCCCCCCATAGACCCCTAGGATATGGGGACACAGAACATGCATGAACTGTACCCATGAATACTCAATCAGTGTTCCCATTCTTTACAGAAAGTCTCTCTCATTAACTGTCAAAAATCAGGAAGGTACCAATCTCCTTCCAGATAGATATGGAGTCAATTATGACCATTATTGATTTGAAATCATATTAGAGGGTCATGTCCCCCCACCCTCCAACATTTTGATACCCCAATGCAAGGGTATAGCAATGATCTTATGACAATTAATGGACAATTCATGGCTCAAGTACAGTGACAGTCACAGAACATCATATCCATGATTTTGGTAGTTGGTGCCTGGAGAGCTGTTAATGTCTTAGGCATGGACCTTGCAATGCACTACCGTCAGAAGTTCATGACCCCATCCCCACAGACAACACACTGGGTACAAGCCCATACCTCAATTTTTTTCACCCTACTCCTCAGCTCTGTATTTTCACAACCCTTCTTCAGATGTTACAGACTTTGAAACCTACATGGTCCTCCTTCCAGGGGCAACATAGAAGTTTTTCAAGGCTAGAAATGTTCCTTACGTGCTCAGGGATAAGCTTCAGGGGGATTTACAGTGCCTCCAGTCCCAAACAACCAATGGGGCCCATCCATTGTCATTATTGAAAAATGAAATGGTACCTTATGTATATGTGGAGATTTCAAGATGATCATCAATGCCCAATACGAAACTGACATGTACCTGATACCTAAGATAGAGGACATCATCATGTGTCTAGTAGGAATGAAAGTGTTTGCAAAAATTGATCTGAGGGATGCATACATCCACATGCCATTGGACCAAGAATCCCAACATTCCCTTTGGGTCACTCAAGTACATCAGACTTCCCTTTGGTGCAGCCAGCCACCTAGCAAAATTTCAACATAGTTTGAAACATCTTGCTCATTATGAAATGGGGACAGCAAATAACTTAGACAATATTCTCATTTGAGGCAAAGATTCTTAAGGCCTGGCCAACTAATTGGACAAACTGCTCATCGTCCCCAACAGGCCAATCTAAAATCTAAGACAATCGTTGTTTCTTTGTTCATCAAGTTGAATATCTCTTACACATTTTCAGTTCTTCCACAATCTGCCCCACACCTCAGGACATTGAGCAGTATTAAAACTTCCACCATGTAATAATACCAGTCAGCTGAAGTCAGTGTTGGGACAACTGAATAACTACCGAAAGTTTATTCCCCATGCAGCCGCCATTGCCAAACCACTGCTCCACATGCTGTGGAAAAATGTCCATTGGCAATGGTTCCCGCCATATGACAAAGCTTTCAGAGACTTACAACAGACCCTTCTTTACACCCCTTGTGCCTCACAGCATTCATCCCTGCCGCACCTCTTACCCTGGCAGCTGATGCATCACACTGCACGATGGCGGCAGTTTTGTCCCACATGATTGACAGAGTGGAATGCCCAATTGCTTTTGTGTCCAAAACCCTCTCTTTGCTCAGTAAAGTTATTGTAGGTGGAGAAAGAAGCATCAGCCATAACCTTTTGGCCATACATATTTCCATGATTAAGTGTATTGTAGGTATTTCATATTATTCACCAACCATAAACATTTGCTTCCTCTTTCCAAGGGTTGAGCTAATAGTCAAAAAATGGTTCAAATGGCTCTGAGCACTATGGGACTCAACTTCTGAGGTCATTAGTCCCCTAGAACTTAGAACTAGTTAAACCTAACTAACCTAAGGACATTACAAACATCCATGCCCGAGGCAGGATTCGAACCTGCGACCGTAGCCGTCTTGCGGTTCCAGACTGCAGCGCCTTTAACCGCACGGCCACTTCGGCCGGCTAGCTAATAGTCATACGAACCGCACGCTACCTTCTGAGGTGGGCCCTGTTCCTTTCGAGTTATAAGCATGACATTCAATATCGCTCTATCACAAAGGATGCAAATGCCGATCTTCTTTTTCCCTCTTACCCAAGGGCCAGGACCCGGCACACGACAAGGATCTCAAAGTGTGTATGCAACTGGATTTCCCCGTGGAAGAAACTGTGGCCAGCCTCCCACTGGATGCCAAGCTCATCACGTATGTTGCCATGGCGAACCCAACACATAGCAAGATCCTCCATGCTGCAAATGGATCTGGCAGCCAGAGATCCAGGCCTACTGTCACCATCCGAACAAGTTTTCAGCACTGAAAGATGTGCTGCTGCTCCAAGGAAAAAATGGCTACTCCCAGAAGCATCCCTGTTTCTCACCAGCAGTGTTGGGCATTGGGATGTGGTACTCACTAAATGTCTGGCCCACCAGCATGTCTACTGACATGACATGGACTCTGCAATTACTCAAACGGTATCATCTTGCAACACCTGCCAGAGCAAGCAGGCTACCCCTCCATGTTGTTTCTTCCCTTAGCTGGACTCGTCCAGTACTAGGCCAGGGATTCATCTGGGTTTTGTGGACCCTTTCATAGGCCACAATTGGTTCATTACAATACTCGTTGGTTCCTGTGTGTTTCCTGTTTGTCTGCCACATCTACTAATCCAACTATTCAAACCTTATCTCTCATTTTTTCCATCGGACTTTCTGACGCTGTTGTCACAGACAATTGGCCCCACTTTCCAGATGCAGAATTCTCGACTATCTGCAGAAAAAATGAAATCTCAATAATTTACGCAGCACCCGTCCACCCTGCCTCAAATGGAATAGTGAAACATTTCATTTGCACTTTTAAAACGCCAATGTCTAATCTTCACCATCATCGTCCTGTGGAGAAGGCTTCCACCCTTTTACTGGCTTCCTATAGGTTAATCCTGAAGGATGGCTCATCTGCTGAGAAACTACATGGCCAATCTCATTGGTCCCAACTTTCTATCATTCACAGCCCCCTCTACTCGACAGTCTAGCTGCCACGGTTTTTCACTTAAAGGTCCAGTGTGGGCCATAATTATTACATAGGGATACTAACTTCGGTTTCCCGCAGTAACATGCAAATTTTAGGCCGGGGCATGGCAGAGGTGACACTTCAGGACGGTACACTGCTCTGCAAACATGTCCACCAACTGTGAACTCCCTATGGTCCTTCTCCTTACACCAAGAAACTACCACTTTCTTTTGTTCCAGCCATCTCCACCACAGAGACTGCAAAGCTATTTCAGTTGCCAGTGGCCAGTTCACCGGAGGGCCCTTCAACAGCTCCAAACACCACACCAGGACTGATGCCAAGGGATGGGGCATCTTCTCCCCCACCCTCCCACCCCAAAAGACCACCCTGGCCACCAGCACAGATTCTGCCTCTCCAGGGATGTTAAGACGCATTTTGCCAACTCTGCCCAGCTGCTGCAGTGCAGTGGGGAGGGGGGGGGGGAGGGATGCTCTACCCAGGTTTTATTCATGCAGTGTCAGCAATCAACATCACATCAGTGTTTTGAAGATGCATAACATATATGGGACGGTTTTCCGGACAGACAGTCATACAACAACTGTCCACCAGGAGGTGACCCAGGCACTGCTACAGGCCATGGGCTGCATGGACCAATTCTATTCAGCAATAAATATTATCAAAAATGGCCCTAGCTGTAACCTAGCACCAAGTGGTATTTCATGCAATGCTCAGGCCACACCAGACCAGTTCACTCTGAGTGAATTTCCTGGGCCAGGCACTGATTCCGTGAGGATTCCATCAAACAGGATTCTGACTCAAGAGCCACATCCATGATGTTGCTGTCATTAAAATCTGACTGTGTCCCTGGGAGTTGCCTGCTGTAGACTTAGTGTTGGAGGTCGCCTGACTGAGAAAGTCAGGGGCTCTGTCCTTGTGGAAGATTTGTGGACTTACGTAGAGCATCTGCCTAGTAAGCAGGAGATCTGATTTCAAATCCCAGTATGGCACAAATTTTCAACTTTCTACATTGATTTCAATCAATGCCCACTCACAGCCAATGTCTGTAATTCCTCTGTGTCTTATAAATTTATCCCTGTTCAACTTTCATACTTTTGACTTTTATAAGGTGTACATTTAATGAACATAGACTCAGTGAAATCTAACCAGCCTTCAGTCTCCAGGAGTATTAGTATTCTAAAGAAGAGACTCAATGTCTTGTTTCAGTTCATCTCTGAGAAGACGTGCTATTAATCTTTGATAAATGAACTTGTTCAATCATTGCTACCTTGATATTTTTTGGTGCCAAATTTAGTGGACATATCAACTGCCATTCTCATTTAACAAGTATAGTAAGCTTTTGCAAGTTGCTAAGCAGTATGTCCGTCCATGTCATAGAACCTTACAGATCTTTCTAGTGGTCCAGATGGCAGGAAACAGCTCAATATCAGTGGTAGTTTGTGTACATGCAATATATCTGGACATGAACCTGATGTGTATTTGACAAATATGGCATATGTCCCTTTGCATGAATATTTATATATTGACCAAAAGAATGTAAAATTTGGATATTAATTCTAATAAACCTATATAACTTCCATCGTGAGGCGAGTCAATAATTTCATTACTACCCCAAAATGCAAGACCTCATTCTGGGGGCAAAAAAAAGGAATAACCAAAATAATTCCTTCTAAGAGTGTCTGCCACTTTGACTCCAGCTGAAAATTGACATACACACCCTTGTTTTTGTGAAATGAATAATAAATTATTGCCTGCCCATGTGACGTGCTTTCTTTATGCCTTTGAAACAAATTATTTGTGTTCCTCCTGTCATCTAATCCATCTTTTGGAAACAATGATGAACCTTCTGACTTCATAATTTTACAGACTAAACAGAAAATTTGCCATTAGGTTCTGAACAACACAACCAGTCATGTGAGTTGTATTCATTAGTTTAAGTATGTATGTGAGAAATGATTTTTGACAGAATTGTGGTTTATTTTGTTCATGGTAGATTCCTTTGAAGACAAAGAATTACTATTCATAATTTGCACTTCACTATTTCCATTCGCAATCCAATAATCTCAAGCAAAGTTGCTCGGCCATTCAGCAATATCATTGGAGTATAATTTACTTTTGTTTCATTTTTGGCTTCTAGAATATGTAATAACATCACTTTCCACCTCTCTTTGACATGAAGAAGATGTATCAGGGGCAAGATGGCTTTCTGTGCTTTTAACTTCTCTTCGGTTGAAAAATGATGTGGCTGAAATGGGAGGACTTGCCATCTGTTCCACTACAGTATGACTTGCAGAAATTGTGGCTACATCAGAAAGGGTTGTATATCCTAATAAATATTTTATAGTTCATCTACTGCCATCATCTGTACAATGAGGTGCATATTATATATATTCTGCTTCAGTTTCCTTAGAGTCAGCAACATTTTTCCGAACATTAAAAAAACTCAGACAGCTTACTTGTTTTTGAGCTAACAGCTTTTTTTTTCATCTTTTGCTTTCTGTTTTGCACTTCTAGCTGAGTAATATCAGTCTGTATCTACAGGCCTGCCACGCATGTTGGCTATCTCAATATGCATAGAATTGCAAACAAATTACATGTAAAATGGAATTCTACTATTTAATTGGATGCTGTTACACATCAGTACTATAATTTACACTAATTTTGTACTGAAGCCAGTCCCAGTAGCTGCGTCAGGTGTAAGAGCAAATAAGTTCTCACAAGAGAGGATGAAACTGATTTTCCGAAATCACCTACACAGTGATGTAAAGTTGGGTCTCAGGTTTCACAGCCTTCAGCCATTAACCTTGGTAAGCCCTCTTTTGTGAAAAATTTACAAAAAATAGTTTCTTGTGGCACAGTATATCCTCAAAAATATCATTAATTGGATAGGTGCTGCTGTAGTGTCATTGTACAAATGACAAGAGGACAAAGACTGGACCCAGTCAAACAGGGAGACTGCAAAAGCACATGGACACTTGGACTCATTGATTCTGAACTGGCAATATACTGTGACAAAACTAAACCAGAAAATTACATTTTTTGAACAGCCTTGCAAAGAAAGCAGGTATACCCACTCACAAACAGGTACAAATATCAACTACATTCTCAACAAAAGGTCAAAGTACTCCATGTTATGAGAATAATTTTAAATCAGAAAGGATACCTTTTACCTTTCAGAAATTAAGTTGTTTACTGACTTCCTTATATGTTTGAATATAAATGTTAACTCACTCTTTGGAATGTTCTAGCACAGCGATTTCTGTGTTGACGTGCACCCAAAAACATGTAAAGTACATAAAACACAGTGATAACATCTGTTTATATTTTACAGATTACTCACAATCATCATTTTCATCATTTGGAGCTGGTGTGCACAGAAAAAACAAAACACTAAACTGCTAATTGTGGGTGGACTGTACAAGATAAACATGTGCTATCATGTTGTTTTATGTTTATATTTTTGAGATCTACAGTTTAGTATTACATCATTTTCATGTGACTGTTAGGATTTAGCCTGCATATTGTAAAATAGTGCACAGAGTACAAAAATTTCTCCAAACTCATTCATTTACATCAACACAGCTTATTAAACCGTGTTTCCTACCGTATTAAATTCTACACTAAACTGTAGGTACCAAAAAGATCAACATAACAGTCTGTGACAGCATAGATTTGTGTTGAACATTTCTTGCAGTCACCATTTTTCTGCTTGGTAGTTGTTTGATACACCTCACATGTAATATGTGCCACAACAAGTCATGGTCTTGAAATTTTACACATACCTGAAGAAGTTTCACTTCAAAAAGTGACCAAAGCTCTAAGATTGTGAACTGTAGCTTGTGTATTCAGTTACAGTGGTGTGCTAATTTTCTTATCTTAAACGAAATGACTGTGGTCTTTATTTTTGTCTGTATAATAGGTTTTAAGTATAATTATTTTTCTTAGTTCATTTTGAATCCTTGCCTACATCATTTGCATCAGTGTATGGGGCATTTTAGTTTGCTCTAACTTTTTCTTCCTTTTATTCTTTTTTTTCCATTTGACATCTTTGCTTACCGGTATGTCATTATAATTATAGTATTTTTATTAGTCTGTTGTATTTAAATATTACAAGTCTATCAATGAAATATAGGAGACAAAATATTTCATTTACAATCTGTCAAAATTTTAGTAAGCCTTACCCAGAGGGACATGTGGAGATAGGAGAAAGAGTACATAAACTTCTGTGGTGTCAAGGGTGCTCCAGGGATTGAATGGTAATTGGGAAGGGGTAGGGGGAGAGTGGAAGGGAATCGAATGAGCTATTGCTGGAAATGTGTATTTCATGAAAATTATGTGCTATGGCAGAAGTGTCACACATATGCTACAAAGTTTTTGGACAGTACTTGTCTCCAGTAATGAATATGCAATTAAAGCAAATTAAGCAAAGAGTGGCAGCAGTGCAATGTGACATGGTGTTTATCGAATTCTTCTGACATCTACCAAATGGAACTAGGGTGGCTAGGCTCACTAAATGTTTTACAGACTGTATATTTGCCATGCAATGGTCCCAAAACAGTAGACGATGAAACTGATTTTCCAAATCGCCTACACAATGATGTAAAGTTGGGTCTTAGGTTTCACAGTCTTTAGCCATGAACCTCAGTAGGATGATTTGCGGCTTATTTCTTTAGCCAGAATGAGATATTAAAGAAAGCATCAAACTCTCCAAGAAAAACTACTATTAAAGCTTTATGAAATTAATGGCAGCAAGTAGTCCACAATATAACTAGTTTTCCCAACTTTTACCTTATGCTAAGCAAAAAGTGATAAAATTAGAGAAATGAATGCACATATTAAAACCAATAGATGGGCATAACATTTTCTCTCCATGAATGGAATGCAAAAAGAGCCTACAAGATAAGTGTATGTATTGCCATCTGTAGTATATAGAATAGAAAGCTGAGGGGCAGCCTAAGGTTAGAACTCTAAAATTTTTTTCTTCAAGTCTTTGATCATAATTTCACATTACTTAACAATAAAGGTTTTGAATGGAAAGTGGGAATAGCCTATTAAAAAATCAGTCCAGACTCACTAAAAAGGACAGTGAAACAAATAGGAAAATACAGTTTATGAACAATAGGGCATGTGCTTGTAAACAAAAGAGTTACTTATATGTTTTGCAGTGCTTGGAATGAGATACAAATAAAAGTTTAACTTTTGTAGTTTTCAAATTCATTAATCAGATAATATAGCAAATAAAATGTAAGCCCATTAATGGTAATGTGATTTTAAGCATTAAAATTGTCAAAAAAAGTATAAAAATTCTATAAAAACAATGTTCAAGTTCCACATGCAACTGCCAATATTAATACTCCTATCATTATTACTTTAAGGGGTATGCAACGGATTTTGGCCCCAAAAATTGGTTTCTAAAATGTTTTTGTCTTGATCTACACAGTTTAATCCATGTTGTGTGTGAATTTTATCGTGATAGCAGCTTTAGAAATGCCTATAAATTATTAAACAGATTAACTTTGCGCTGGCGGCCAGTCCCACCTTTTCCAACATCTGGGAAACTGCTTGCTTCAGCGGAATTCTTGTCAGTGTGAATGCTATTTTCTTTTGATATCTTTGGCAGACATCTATATTTCTGGCTGACATCTGTATCTTTGCCTGAAAACTTTTTTGCATGTAGTTTATTTACCTATTGACAATACTAACACATATTAGTAGGTGTAAGGTTGAATTCGCAAACCTTTATATGGAAGTAAAGATTTATCCATGATGGGTGGTGGAAAAACTGTGTTTAGGAAATGGAGGTTTCATGGAAATCGGTTTACCAACAAAAAAGTGGAAGCAGCTCGAAATGAAGAACATAAGCTCTCAGCTTCAGCATTGAAACTTGAGACAGGAGACTGTACAGGTGCATGAATGATGTTGATATGGATTCCACTGGATTCAGACTTATTGATTTAGAGCTTCTCTGCCAGGCTATAAAATTTTCATGTTCATGTGTTAGCTGCAAAAATACAGAATGCATGATTGTTGTTGAAGAAGGAAGAGTGGGAATAGCTTGTGATTTTAAATTAATTTGTAATTCATGTGACTATGAATTTTCATTTTCCTCCTCCAAAAAAACTGACACTGGTAACTATGAAAACAATTTTAGGTTAGCATATGCTCTGAGATGCCTTGGTTTTCTCAACATGCCTCCACCTTGTGCAAGGTTTGAAACACCTTGTGCAAGGTTTGAAAAAAATAAAGAAATGTCTGATGCTGTATGCAATACTGCCGAAGTTTCTATGAAGAAAGCAGTGGAGGAATTAGTGGAAATAAACCAAAAAGAAATAGACCCTGGGGTAGATATTCATGACAATGAATCTCTTACAAATGTTACTGACCTGTGTGCATCTGTAGATGGGACTTAGATGACAAGGGGTCACACATCTGTATGGAGTTGCATCTGTTATTGGTATTGATTAGCATAAAGTTTTAGATGTAGAAATTATGTCTAAATACTGCCACCAGTAGGTAACAAGGAAAATGTCCAAGAATGAAGACAGTGAGAAACTGTGGCAAGAAAAGCATGCAGTAGCATCCTCTAATAATTATAGTGGCTCAAGTGGCGGCATAGAGGCTGCTGCAGTTGTGAGGATATTCTCCAGATCTGAGGACCAGTCTGTGTTAGACATTCTAAATACCTTGGTGATGGAGACTCCTCCTCGTTCAAAGCTGTAACAGATAAAAATCCATACAATACAATAATAGAAAAGTTGGAATGTGTTGGCTGCATCCAAAAGAGGCTTGGTGGAAGGCTTCGACACTTGCTGAAAGAGAAGAAAGGTGAAGTACTTTATGATGGAAAACCCACTAGGAGAAAAGGCAGGCTTACTCTGAAAGAAATTGATTCTCTTCAGTTATTTTACGGGAGAGCTATCAGGGAAAATACACATATTTAGAGGCAATGAGGTACGCTCTGTGGGCGATTTTTTTCAACAAACTATCCACTGACCAAGGCCAACGGCCTTGCCACAGTGGTAACACTGGTTCTCGTCAGATCACCAAAGTTAAGCACTGTGAGGCTGGGCTAGCACTTGGATGGGTGACCATCCAGTCTGCCGAGCACTGTCGGCAAGGGCAAGCAGGATGCACTCAGCCCTTGTGAGGCCAACTGACGAGCTACTTGATTTTGAAGTAGTGGCTCTGGTCTCGTAACCTGACAGACGGCTGGGAGAATGGTGTGCCGATGCCATGCCCCTCCATATCCGCATCCAGTGACAACCCTGATTTATTGAGGAAGTGTCTTCATGGAAAGACACAAAATGCAAATGAAAGCCTCAGTAATTTAATTTGGATTAGATGCTCAAAAAGGACAAACATTCTGTGGACTTGAAGTACTCAAAATAGATGCCTATGATGCAGTTTTATGTTACAATAACAGAAATAATGGGAGAATTGAATTGCTGAAGAGAGTTGGTATAGATCCTGAAGTGTCCACAACAAAAGCATTTTACACCATCGGCGAGAGCAGGGTCAAGAAAACTAACAGCTCAGTGTCTTACCTGCAGATACAGCCCATGCAGATTCGAAGAGGAGAGTTGAGAATCCTGGAGGATGAGGAGTATCAGTATGGAGGATTTTAAAATTGAGGTAAGCTTATTACATGTACAAGAATGAGAAGAAAATCTTTGAACCTCATTTTCTGTTTTACGTTTCTCACGTTATTAGAAGCCTTTTCTCAAAAAGTGTATGCGCTAATGCTATGAAATTTTTAGGAACTGTTATAAATGTATTTCTGTCTCCCTGTAACTAAAAAATACGAGATCGTGCAATTATATTCCGATTTTTAGATGATTGCATGTAGAAAAAAAGTTAATTTTGGATGTGCAAAATTAAAACCTCTGTTAATTTTATACCATAAATTAGTAACTGTGTATCAGTGGTCTTATAACCTTCTCAGGACACTACAGTAAAATTTTCAGATTAATTGGATGATTAGAATTTTAGTTATGGCTCTTTATAGAAAAAGACAATAAAAAAATTAAAAACTCAAATTTCAGGCAAAATATTAATCTTGTACATTTTATTATATTTTCCCATTAAAACACAGCTCTTTTGCAAAATTTTAGTTTTGTACATTAATAAATATGGCTGTAATGATTTTTTTTAAATAAATGCTTACATTTTCTGTTACAACCCCCTTAAACTTGTAGCCAGCATCCGTGAATGCGCAATAAACAATTATCATTTAAATTAATGTCTGACTGGCTGGGTTGCTGCAGTACCTTTACTCAGAGAGAGAGCAAATTAATTGAGTGACCATATGAACTAACCCAAAAGCAGCCATCAAAATGAAATGTGTAATTTTTGTCGTGTTACAAAAAAGACAAATCAGTATCTGTTTTAAATATGAGACTTACCAAGTAAAGTAATAATACTACACTGAGCAAAGTGCTACACCATGTCTAAGTTGTAAGGAGCTCTTCATTGTTTTATACTGAGTCTTCCACACAACGTATTTGGAACAAGCAAGTCTTTTTCACATCAGACATGAATGGAACTGGACTGCCATGCTACTGACAGAGTATTTTATGGAAACTACACAGAACCTTTACACTTTAGCTGATACAGATTTGAACTGTCAGCTCCTATTACGAGACCACAATGTAGTTTCCTTAGTAAGTCTTTGCTTAAAGTGAGAAAGGTAGGAAGGAATTTCTGTATCTCCACAATCATTTTCATCATCTGCAAACTTGTTCTTTGGTTAATGAGTGAAAGTATTGTCCAAATTTTTAAATACTTGACACAGTTTGCGAAAAGCTCTTTTTTTTCACAAACACATATTTTTTAAAATTTTATTTATTCCTGTATAAAGGGGTTAAGAACGTTAGGAAAGGACAGTATCAATAAAAACACAAAAGTGCTTGAAAAATTCTTTTCATTATAGTGACCAAACACTGAGCATATCCATACAATAAAACAATTATAATGTGATGATTTATATAAGGGAGACCAACATTGTTCAAAGGATTTATAAAAGCTCATACAGGACATTCATGACAGCCAACAACTGAGATTCAAGGAAAATATTTGTATCAACATTACAGTTCCTTTCCATGCATTTTCAGCACCGAACAAAGTGGCCTCCCTCAGCAGTTTTTGCCACACTATAGGTCCATCACATTCAAGAAAATGCAGTCTTAGAAATATTTATTTCATTTTGTGTGGCTTCACAGAAACTCCTGAGTTTTTGACACATTCTTACAATCAAATCATTTTATACAAAGCATAAATTGAGAGTTATACCAGTCAACCGACGTGATACCCATAACACACAATCACAGGAAATCACACAGAGATCGATTGCTTGGTCCTCATAATAATCGTTGCTGATTACTTTCATGCCACACCGACACACACAGATCAGCCACAAAAACTAGCAGATGAAAGGAAGGGAGGGGAGGCTCTTGTGACAACATCGCACCTTGAGTCTGAAAGTTATCACTGATGTAGTGTGCTGTACATACACAAATCTTGCATAAAAAAATTTAAAAAAAAGAAGATAACTGATGTCTCACACCAACATCTAAACAGACACACAGCTACACTAGATGGCAAGTCTGAATGACAGGTTGGATGAGAGGTACAATCAGGAAAACTTTACAAAACTTCACAAGTGAAGCATCTCTTGTGCTGGTTTGGCGTGAAAACTCTGTGCAAGAAGGAAACATGGAAGACCTTCAAATCATTTGAATACATCGTCAAATAGGGAAACAATTATATTGGTGTAAAACTGCTGCACAGAAGAAAACCAAGCAACCAGAAAATTGTGTGCCTAAATTGAGAATGAGATGGAGAATAAACTGTATCTCTCTTAATATTTTATGTGATACAGTAAACACAGCTGATTGACAGTTTCATTTTATTAAACACTGAATTGCACTCTCAGTTTTTTTTGTTCTTTTTTTAGTTTTCTTTTTTTAATTTATCATCTCCCTCTTCCACATTGCCCAACAGTATGATAAGTACTGCATATTAACTGCAGTTTACAGAGTGTGCTTTCCATTTTTATACAGTCTGTTTCTACTGGAGGCACTTCAGGGAAAAGTTCTAATTTGCATCTCCTCGTAGGCACATCCCACCGCAGAAACTCAGCGAGACTGTCTGTACACTACAATTCTCGTACTGACTGGACACTGAGCAAAGAGAGTGATAAGAGGAATCTTTGCACTTATGATCCAGTCAATTTAATTACTTCACTTTGGATGGATCTTTCCTGGGACGTGAGTGGTTGTTCAGTCGAGCATTGTCTCTTCCCACAAAAATGGACCAGTTCACACTCGCACATTGTCACTCACAGACAGGTTAACACCGGACCTCAAAAGCAGAGTTCGAGTCTGGCCCGGCTGCCTGCCATCACGGATTCGATTCAGCTGCCATTATGTTGTGCACTTGCTCTAACTTATATGCCAGTCTTTGTTTCTGAGAAAATTCATCTTCCTCCAGTGTTACAGTCAATTGTTCATTGTACTTCATTGCATATGTGTAGAGCTCATGTAGTGCACAATTTGTATTGAACTCTGATGTGTGGAGCTGAAAAAGAGACAGAAGAAATATCAACACGATAGAAAAACAAACATTTAGATAATGTTATAGTCATTTTAGAAGGCTTTCACTTATTTTAAATACTTAAGAGTCGGTTGTAGTTAATAAGAAACCCTTTGCAATCCACAAGCATGAATATAAATAATGGAACACTAAAATATATTGTGAAACAGTGAATGTGTTTGACATCATCAAATATGTATGTTAAAACAAATGAACTGAACTGTTAAGCAGTGTGTTAAATGTGAAAGATTAGCACTTTATGTGAGGGAGAAGGGAATGTTACTGATGTGTCACTTGACTGTAGCATATTAATGACAAAAATTATGTTTATTTAGCAGTATATGGCAATTTTGTACACACAATACTGATTAAATTAAATGAACAGATAGTCCTGAAATATAAATAAAATCATTCCATTAATTGTTAGAGAACTAGTACAAAATTTATGAACTCTCTTGAAAAAATTGTACTTGCTTTCATACTAAAAAATGTTTGGCTTCTTGCTAAAAACTTGTCATATATTACAAATTAGACCAAGTTGTAGCTGCTGTTCTCAGCTACTGGATAATTTAAACTTGTTTTCTCAACATAGATCAGAGTTGCCAAGCTATCACTTCTGTAAAGTACTGCATTGGTACAGTGCACGGTTATGATAGACTGGCACATTTTTCACTCCAAACACATAAAAACTTTCTCCCCTTTTGGCACATCTTTTCATTGTTTAATGTGAACATCTGATTCAGAATATGAGACAGATTTACTCATTTATCCTATGAATAACCGCTTTATGAAACATAAAATTCATTATACATTTGTTTTCCATACATTAAAAATTTCATGTATAATTACAATATGTTGCAGTCTTTCATCCTACCACTACTCTATCCAACCCTAGTTTAACTCACACCATGAAGGAATTTCCTCACAGTTTTTCAAATTTTAATACTGCATCCTTCACAGAGTTTGGTCTTCTTGAGCAGGAAATGCACCCTTTCAACATTTACATTTACACCTTTGACAAATTTTATCACTAGGGCTCCAAGAATAGCAAGGAAGAACCACTTTAAAACCAAACAAAGATTAGTCTCTCATCCAGTCTGATTGTAGTTGGTAAAAATGAGTTTTTTCAGTGATTAAATTTACTGAAATCACCCTGCAGGAATGATTTATTGTTATCAGTCAAACTCTTTCCTACCAATGTACGGAGCTACTATAAATTATTTACTAATTTTCAAAGTTCTATATTTTCCAAAATGTTACACATACAAATATGATCGATGCATGAACAGAACTGCAAACTCACTGAGTTTGCACTGTGTCCACCAGCTGGCATTATGAGTGCAGTGCCTATAGTCTGGTTAAAATTACTTGATAGTTGGCATCTGTCACTTGCAGCTACAATGTTGCCACATCAGCTGCCAGCTACTGCTCAGCTATAGGTGACACACAAACACAGTGGGTCACTTCACAAAACATGTTAACATGTTGGAAGTGGCTGCTGTGAGGCATGTCAGAAACATGAGATGCTCTGTCAACAGCTGATTCTATGTGACCATTGACTAAACTTTGGAAGATGTATAGCCCAGGATTTAAACTCATTCCTAAGCTAACCACAGCCTTGTGATGTGCAATGTGTCCAAGAAAACGGCAATCAATGATTTGTGGCAGAACTAAAATCATGACTGCTTTGTCCACAGTGACTAAAGCTAACATGAGCAAACTCAAGACAGAAAAAAGGTCAGTTTCAACACTAAAAGCAAACTGCAATTTTTCGTTATCATTGGTTACCTGCAACAATCTTCACATTGGCTACATGACCTGCCACATTACCGACCAATGAGCAGTCCTCATTGGCACTTCGCTGCAGATTATAGGTAACACAGGCAGATTCCAAATGACAAAAGAATGATAGGAAGATGAATAAGAGCAAATAAAAAAAGTCAAAACAATGATGAAAATGACACAACAAAGAATTAGAAATAAAAAGATTTCATTTAAACCAATTAACTGAATAAAAGTAATAATCAAACTCTTTCAATTAGATTAAAAATTTTAAAAAAATCACTAATTTGAGGAGATTCAAATCCATAGTCTTCTGTATGACAGGTTTATAAGATAAACATTGTGCTATGGCACAAGACTGGATTATGTAGCTAATTTATGACTGTGATGACCCAGTCACAATGGTGAATTGTAGCCTTCAAAAATTTGGCTTCATATAATGTGCAAAGCTTATCTTATGTAAGCCAATCTCTGTCATTATGACAACTGTGTATGTGATGCTGAATCATGTCTTGTGCAGAAGTATCCAGTAATGTTTGGTCAGTGCTGTGTATGAAACATGTGTTTCATAAGCATCGTTTCGTATTTGTTGTTTTTGGAGTATTTATTGTCTGTGATGAATTTGGGATCCAAACACATCAAGAAACAATGCAGGACAAGAAATTGGAAGTGAAAATTCCAACTGTTCGGGCAGTCTGGGAATGGTGAACTGTTCGGGAGTGATGTTGCGAGATCTGGTGGAAACCAACTCCAACGTGTGAAGTGTCAACTATCAAGTAATTTTGATCTGGCTATAGGCAAAATGTTGACAAAGCAAGAAAAGAGTTTTCTGTGCAATGTCACAGACAAATCTGTGTGGGCGATTTTGCTTCTGTGAGAAGAATTTGATGGATACCTTTTACCTTCTTATGTTGTAGTTGTGGTTTGTTTTCTCAAGTGACTGCTGATTCTGAGAATTTCATCTTACAACAAGGTGGAGCATCCCCTCATTTGAGCATTGATGTCTGCTGCTACCTAAATAACAATAAACTTCCGCATCACTGCATTGGGTATACTGGTGAAGCTGATGTGGCTCTTTTTCCCCTGGCCCCCCAGGTCACCTGATCTAATGCCCTGTGACTTTTGCTGTCAGTGGTACATTAAGGACCACATTGATGTACCCCCACTGCTGTTAAAATTGGAACAGCTCAGAGAATGCATCAATGTTGCTGTAATTACCTGTGACAGAATGTTGATACATATGGTACCAAACAAACTTGAGTACTGCTTGGACGTGTTTTGTGTAACCAGAGGGACACTTGTAGAACATTTGCAGACTCCAAAATGCAAACTTGGTGAGTTTATGGTTCTATTCATGCAGCTGTCACATTTGTTCATGTAATGATAGAAAATGTAGACCTTTGAAAATGAGTGTCTAATTTACAGTAGGCGTGTATTTTCCAGTTTTCTTATAATATTAGATCTCTAAACAAAATTTTGTAAAAGGTAAATAGCTGCATAATAAAAAAAATTATGTGCATAAGTGATAGCTCTTAACACATTTTCTGTGGTGATTTGACAGAGATCTCTGTTCAGAAACCAGGAGATAATGTATCTCAGTAATGTTTATCAACTCACTCTCATTAAACAGTGCTCTCATACATCTGGATTCCAAAACTGTTTAGTTCAGTTTTTGGCAGTTGATCAGTGACAAGGATACCTATTGTATACCATTTTCAAGGCAAAAGTGTCTTGCTGACAAATATCAAAAATAAACTAATGAAATTCATAGAGGAAACTGGAATAACTCAAAGATATCACAGAAACATAAAACCAGATATTTTGTTCCAAAATGCATCTCAGTTATTTAATTAAATATGAGAAGTTGTCTTCATAAATCCCAGTTGTTCTTAAAAATTAGTGGATCTTACCATTAAGTAACTTTAACTAGTAAAGTTTTCTAGTAACTTACCCGAGACTCCTCTGCAAGCATTGCATTCATATCTTGGTCTGATATGGCAGGCATCATTTTAATATCTGCATAGTATCTCTCTACCCATTCTTTGTACACAGGAATGTCCTTGGCATAAAGTAACTTAGAACTAGGTGAATCCTTTCCTGCAAATCGAAGCAGAAATATGTGCTACATTTAACAGTAATCACTGTAATACAATTGAATTAAAGATGACACAAAAGCTCCTAAATTTTGACAAGTTTATAATTGTAAAACAAAATGTTTGGTGACTTCTGGCAAACAATTTCATAATATTTTATTATCAAACTGATAACTCCCTCTGTCTTACACACTTACTATTTATGACTTACCTAGTCTATGGTCTGATGTAGAGCAGGAATCCATAAATGTCTGAGCTACAACAGAAAGGCAGGAGTCCACGATATTTGACTTGTGTATATCAAATACAAAATTTGGATTCTTGATTAAATTAACCCAAAAGCGAAGAGGCAAACTGAAATGAAAAAAGATGATGTCATTATAGAAAGTAGATTGTAGATGGTCTACAGTGTCTAATTATCACAAACAGGAGGTATTGTAAACAAAATTTTGGATAATGTTCTATTAGGTGTGACCAGAGGGGTGACTAAGTTCACTGTAAGTGATGCATAAAAGTGAATAAACAAACTACAGTATCTCAATGAGAAACACCATAAATGTAAAGAACAAATTCAGGCTACAACAATTTTTGTTCAACCCAGAGGTCTAAGACACCACCGTATCAATGAAATTAGGAAACTGTACTGCCAACATTGGCCAGAAGTCCAGCATGCTTATCATCATACAAAATTCAAGTAATGTCACAAAGTGGCTCATGGAAATCAAGAATGATAAGAGAGCTCATTTGGAACAGAGCAGTAAACTTGGAAAAACATAGGTAGTATATTATAAAGAGATGACACTTATGACCATTCAGTCTCTAACAGGAAAGTGTAATAGTGTTCTCACCTACAGCAACACACATAACAGTTTGCTTTCCCTAGATACAGTTGTTACATAATAAAGATGAATACTTTACAATTTCATCTCTGCCTTTTCTGATGTACATGACAATGGGCTTGTGGTATATGATAGAAGGAAACTAAAATTGTGAATCAGCTGCCAGGATTAACCTTTGACTACTCTACATACACATATACATCTCACCTACATAGTTATTCAGCAACTCACATTTAAATTTTTGGCAGTGTGTGCACACACTCTCGAATAGTATGTTGAAAAAATTAACACCTAAATCTTTCCATGTAAGCACTCTTTATTTTGTCACATGGATAATTTCCTCCCATGTAGCTGGGAGTCAAAAAATATTTTACAGTTCAGAGGATAAAATTGGTGACTGTAATTTCATGAGAAGATTCTGCTGCAGTGAAAAAAACCTTTGTGTTAATGATTGCCACTCAAACTCACTCATCACATTTGTCACTTTCTCTCTATTATAATACAAATCAAATTGTATTTTGCAAACATTTTCAACATCCTCCACCAATCTCAAGTAGTAAGGATCTCACTAGGCACAGCAACACTCCAGAAGAGAACAAAGAAGTGTAGTGTATGCAGTCTTTCTACGAAAAATCAGATCCAAACATTAATGCATCATGTGTACTCTGGTTTGCTGCTTTCACATGCATATCTCACACCACAGGTTATTAATGGCGGCATTATCTTTCTGATTACACAATACGTACTTTGAATTTCATTTATCTACCAGAAAGAAATACAAGATAAGTAATTATCTTTTTACTAAGTTTAATTTCTAGAACATTCACAGAGTAAAGCACAAACACACACCTATTGCTCTTCCATGTGTGTACAACCTCAGGATCAGAAATACCATGCTGTAATGCTTGGTCATCTAGAAAGTCGAACATATATTTAATGGCCAATGGGAGTGCACTCCCCCGGTGTGCTGTGCTAAAGATTGTCTCGAACAAGTCATCCACAAATTTCTGCAGTGTACCCTGGAACAATCACATTTATAAATCAGAATTAAATGTGCAGAAACAAGAGTAGTCATTTTCTGGCCTATCTTGCAACTCAAAATTAAGAATTATGAAAGTGGAAGCTAGCGCTCTCACTCACTCACTCACTCACTCTCTCTCTCTCTCTCTCTCTCTCTCTCTCTCTCACACACACACACACACACACACACACACACACACACACACCTTTTAAAACTGAGATTTACTTACTTTTGTAGCAAGTAACCTGGTGAGATAGATTTCAGAAACCATTTTATTGCCACGTTCACCTTCTTTCTGTGCATCTGAATCATGATGTTTAACCAGATGCCACACCTGGAATTGAAATAAAAAAGAAGTGATTTTAGAGCTAAGAGTGTAAATCACTTATAAACTGAACGTAAACAATTTTAAACACTCAGTCAATACATCTGGAGTTTGATATGTTCATGACACTCTTCATAAACAAGAAATCAATATTACATGAAGTGGTAACAAAATTGCTATTCTCTTTCACTACAAAGTGTGTACCACTGACTGCAGAAGTACTATAGTCATTACTACCATATCTTTTAAGGAGAAAGTAGATTTCACAGTTTACTTGGTGACTACAAACTCAATGATGGCAACATTCTTCCAGTGCTGACTGCTGCTCACCGATGGACACAGCCAATGCAGAAGACACATAACTTTGATGAGTTTTTAGCATATGTATAACAGTACTTCAAACAAATGGTGGTGTAGTGTTGTTGCAGGAAGTAGAAAGCAAGACACAATAATGAACTGTGAGTGTTAAAGCTTCAAAAGACTTGAGATATAACTAGTGAACTGATGGGATTAGTGTTATTAATCTCTAATTATTATTAAGGCCCATACAAGAATCACAGGCACAATTGTGCCAGAAATTGCAGGGGCCCATTAAAAAAAAAAGAGTGATTGGAAAATTACACAGAAAGTCAAAGAAGCAATTGTCTAGAGCAATCATGAATTACAGGAGGAATTTCAACTGACAAGTGAAAAGGTTGTAGTTGATATACAGGCAGTTAAAAAACCATACAAGCACAATGAAGATTTTCAGGAAGTTACAGATGACTTGAACACTCAATAAAAAATACTGGAAGCCAAAACTGAAGATACAAAAATACATTGCAAAGCCAATGAACAATTAATCAAATTAATTCAAGTATGGCACGTAAGTGAACTGAACTGGGCAGAAGAACTGACAAAGTGTGCAGAACAGTTAAATAATGAGAAGAAGAAGAAAAAAAAAACAGAATAATGGAAGATGTCAATTACAACAAATTTACAAAGAAGGCAGCACAGCATTTAAAAAACATAAAATAAAGCCTGTTAATCCAACACTGGGTATGATGGTTGATGGGTATCAGACCGCAGTAGAATTCCAGCAATTGAAACCACCTGGAAATGTATATTCAGTCAACTTTTCACATCAGATCCACAGCATATTCCCAAAAATGTAACTAGTGCCTGAAAAATTATTTGACCATTGCCTGCTTGCAAGATGAAGTGGCTCCATCAGACAGTAAAGCATCAAAAGACTTGTGTACTTACATCAAATCTGAAGAAGCAACTCCAAAAAATGCTCGTCAAACAACCACCAATGGTCCGTCATGTCTACATAATTGATAATAATCATGTATTCAAAAAGAGACAACACAATTAAAGATTTCATTGACAGCTACTGGGATTGCAGTGCATATTTGGACGATCCAACAAAGAACAGACAACCAACACAAATTTTGTTTCGAAGACTGTCTGTAACTATATTGGAGAAGTTAGCATAAGAACTGCACTGAGATAAAAAAGAAATGTATTTGTTGTTGGATATTATTAAGTTCATCAATGGTGAAAAGAGAAATAATGACTATAAAGATTATGAAAGAAGAAAGAGATATGAAACAGCACAGGCACAACTATGGAGATTTCCATAAATGCTGGCCATTAAGTAGACTACACTTTGATGAAAATGTATGACACAAGGAAGACAACAGAAGATAATTATATTGGGAATCAACAGATGTAGTGTCAGCTATGTTTCTCAGTGGACAATCGAGTTATGAACATAAACTGGTATAATGAGGTATTTTGAACTCTACACCATCCAGCATACCAAGAGAGTAGGGGTCATCACTGTACATATTGTAAAAAAACTGGAAGATGATGACCAAATCAAAAAACGAGCTATTACATGAAGAAGAAATCATCATCAACAAAATGCTACGACCAATATTTCAAACAGAGATTTCTGGAAAGAAGAGTAACACTAGAGTGGACTTTCACAGTTAAGTCAGCACTGCATAAGTCACATTAGATAAGAACCTATGTGAACTTACATTTACAGTACATGGTCAGACAGTGCTGATATTTATGATGCAACAAGAAGTGTTTTGACTGTGACATATTTATCCATAAAGTTTATTTGAGTAGACTGATTAATGCTACATGGAGTGCAGATTCATTTTTGTGAGAATCACATGACAACATGGAATAAAGCTAATAGGAGAAAAATGGGATTTAAAAGATATACAATGTTAGGAAATTGCAGAGTTACCAATGTTCAATAGAGGGTTACCGTAACCAAATTACCACCAAAAGAAGCAATTAATGATGATATATTCCTTTGTGTTACACAAAAAGGTGAGAGGAAGGCAACTGGCATCTGACAATGGTCAAAGGAAACACAAAGTGCATTAAGTTTCTACAAGGTACACATTGCTACCAATTTTTGGAGTTACCCTAACAGTTGAAAATGCCTATTTTCACATTTTTGCAGCCACAATAATAAGTACTGGGGACTGTGTGAGGTAACGCAGTGGAAAAGACAATAGGCTCACATTGGGGACAATGACACTTCATATCTCCATATGGCTATCCAGATTTAGGTTTTCTGTGGTTTCCCTAAATCATTTAAGACAAATGCTGACATAATTCTTCAGGAAAGGACATGACCTATTTCCTTCCCTATTGTGATCCAAATCAACCTTTTGCTCTTTGTCTAATGACCCCATCATTGATGGGACTTAAAATCCAAATATATCTATCTTCCCTCTTCCAGTTATTAATAAGTGAGTATTTAACAAGAGTTACTCTGAACATAGGTGACATTTTCAAGCAATAAATGTTACTGAAGAGCACTTGGGAACTGCACATATGGCATCACTGTAAGCTTTTAAAAAAGAGAGAGAGAGAGAGAGAGAGAGAGGATGCAATGAGATCATTAATATTTTGACACTCATCATGTCTCCAAAATCACCAATACCTTACAGCACTAAACTGAAGACAACTCAAAATTTTACATTAACACAATGTTAGAATCAACAAAAAGCTGTTTTAAGTCCTTGTTGTTTTTATCACAGATTTGTGGGCAACTTCTGTTTAAATAATTTGGCCTTGCTGAAATTATTGAAGGAGGACACACTGTGTTTTGTAATGCAAAACTTGTAAAGTATTTGAACAGATAGTTCCAAAAATCATATGAAGCACTTATATTGCACCATCTGAATTTGTCACATTTTCATTTAGGAATTCATAGAAGCAAATATCAAATCTGAGGAGAGCTCTACCACTTGTGTGAAACTGAGAGGAATATGTAACTCTGGGCCACTATGGGAAGCACCACCTGTAGGTTGATAAATTAGCAGCTTTCAAAAAGTTTATGATTAGTTCAAATCCCACCGGCATAGGAAAAGTATCATGTGAATTACTGTTTGGGCAGAAGATTGAGAGCATATTTACTGATTACATTAAATTTCCTCTTAGCATTAAGAGGAGAAGGCCCATAGCATAAGTCAAATCAATTGTGTACGTTTTTATGACTGGGTGCTATGTAAAATCACATTTTAATAACAAAATCCAATACTTTCATTACCTTAATTGCTCCACTGGATATCTGTAAGACATTTCCAGCAGCAGATGTGGACTCTGAGCACAATTTATTGGTTATGAACTATACATTAAAACTGAAGAAATTGGAAAAAGGGGGCAAATTAAGGAGATGGGAACTGTATGAGAAGAATGAACGAGAGGTTGTTGAGAGTTTCAGAGAGAGCATTAAACAGTGGTTGACTAGAAGAGAGGGAAGGAATACAGTAGAAGACGAATGGGTAACTTCAAGAGATAAAGTACTGAAGGCAGCAGAGGATCAAATAGGTAAAAAGACAAGGCCTAGTACAAATCCTTGGATAACAGAAGAGAGATTGAACTTAACTGATGAAAGGAGAGAATTTAAAAATGCTACAAATCAAGCAGGCGAAAGGGAACACAAACGTTTAATAAATGAGACTGACTGGAAGCACAAAATTGATAAGCAGGAATGGCTAGAGGACAAATTCACTACAAGAACGATAGATACCAACTATAGGAAAATTAAAGAGGCCTTTGGAGAAAAGAGAAGCAGCTGTATGAATACATAGAGATCAGATGGTAAACCAGTCCTAAGCAAAGAAGGAAAAGGTGACAGGTGGAAGGAGCATATTGAGGGTATACTGAAGATCTATACAAGGGAGATTAACTTTAAAGCAATATTATAGTAAGAGAAGTGGATGTAGATGAAGGTGAGATTGAAGATGTGATACTGGGAGAAGAATTTGACATAGCTCTGAAAGATCTGAGTCAAAACAAGGCCCCAGGTGTAGATCATATCCCATCAGAGCTACTGATAGCCTTGGGAGAGCCAGCTACGACAAAATTCTTCCATATGGTGTGCAAGATGTATGAGACATGCAGAAGACACTCACACTTCAAGAAGAATGTAGTAATTCCAATTCCAAAGCAAGCAGTTGCTGACAAGTGTGAAAATTACTGACCTATCAGTTTAAAAAGTCATGGTTGCAAAATATTAACACAAATTCTTTACAGAAGGATGCAAAAACTGGTAGAAATCAACCTCAGGGAGGATCAGTTTGTCTTCTGCAAAATTGTGGGAACACACGAGGCAATACTGACCCTATGACTTATCTTAGAGGATAGGTTAAGGAAAGGCAAACCTACATTTATAGCATTTGTAGGCTTAAAAGAAGCTTTTCATAATGTTGACTGGAATACTCTCTTTGAAATTCTGAAGATAGCAGGGGTAAAATACATGGAGCAAAAGGCTATTTACAACTTTAACAGAAACCAGATGGCAGTTATATGGGTCGAGGGGCATGAAAGGGAGGCAGTGGTTGAAAAGGATGAGAGACAGGGTTGCAGCCTATCCCCGATGTTATTCAATATGTGCATTTCACAAGCAGTAAAGGAAACCAAAGATAAATTTGGAGTAGGAATTAAAGTCCAGGGAGAAGAAAAAAAAAAAAAAAACCTTTGAGGTTTGCTACTGACATTGTAATTCTGTCATAGACAGCAAAGGACTTGGAAGATCAGTTGAACGAAATGGACAGTGTCTCAAAAGGAGAATATAGGATGATCATCATCAAACGAAAAACAAAGATAACAGAATGTAGTCCAATTAAATAGGGTGATGTTCAGGAAATCAACTTATGAAACGAGACACTTAAAGTAGTAGATGAGTTTTGCTGTTTGGGCAGCAAAATAACTCATGATGGCCGAAGTAGAGAGGATATAAACTGTAGACTGGAAATGGAAAGAAAACCATTACTAAAGATGAGAAATTTGTTCAATCAAATACAGATTTAAGTTTTAGGAAATATTTTCTGAAGGTATTTGTCTGGAGTGTAGCCGTGTATGGATGTGAAATATGAAATAAACAGCTTAGATAAACAGTGAATAGAACCTTTTGAAATGTGGTGCTACAGACGAATGCTGAAGATTAGATGGGTTGATCACATGACTAATGAGGAAGTACTGAATAGAATTGGGGAGACAATTAATTTGTGGCACAACTTGACCAAAAGAAGGGATCAGTTGAGAGGACATATTCTGAGACATCAAGGGATCGCCAATATAGTACTGGAGGGAAGTGTGTGGGGGTAAAAATCATAGAGGGAGACCAAGGATGAATACAGGAAGCAGACTCGGAATATTGCAGTAGTTATTCGCAGATGAAGAGGCTCGCACAGGATAGAGCAGCATGGAGAGCTGCATCAAACCAGTCTTCAGACTGAAGACCACAACAACAAAAATTGCTCCATTCAAGGTTCAATTATTCATGTTCAATTTATACAGTGGAATTGTCTATGTGATTTCCAGAGGCCTGACAGACTGCAACATGTACAAAACAATAAAAAATATAATTTCCAGGATGAACAACTGATGAAAGAGAGGTACAAAAATGATGCAAATGACAAAAAAGAGATAGAGAAGTGACCTCACATTGGGAGATTGTGCAGTTCACATTGTGTATGTCAAACAAGTGATGTGCATAATAGAGTGACCTTTTCTAGTACTTTCAGCACTTTGTGGGTACAGTGTTTTCTGTATTATGTAGATTCCAAACAATGTGGAACAGTGCCTATTTCATGAATTTTGAAGTAGACACCATCAGTTGGAGTCAGTGCACCCATGCAATATTTTTAGTGTTTTGTACCCCACAGTTAGTAGTGCCAATGACAGGGCAAGGATGCATACAACAGTGGGCTTTTTCCTGTCACCATATGCCTGCCCACCATTTGCAACTGTCACGCACATTTGATCATCATCAAAGGATGCAGGTATAGCAACAACCATGGAACTTGGTCTCTCAATAACTTCTTCTGTGACCCTCATCAAATCAGCAATCCCTCATTGAGAAAGAACTCCAGGATAATTTGCCTCACACCCTGTAAGAGCACATGTATTGATAAGAAAACCCCTTGTCTGACATGTGAGGGTTTAGTAAAAATGAACCAATGAGACAAAAAAGTATTTCCAATTTAATCTCTTTCTGTCTTGTGTACTCCATTTGACCTACTCACACATACAACGTTTGTATTGCATTTTTAGCATTTAATGTATCAACAAAATTATGTCGAAGAGTTTTTGTTGCTGTTTTCTAATGAACATGCACCATGACCATATTTGCTCTGAAGGAAGACATTGTGTGAAGGCTAAGTTACAAGTTCAAGATTTTGTTAATGCTCCTGCTTTCTGCCCAATATCTCAACAATACTGTGAGCAGTTATTTTTACTCTTCTAAAGTTCCCATTCCACCCAGGACTTACAGTCACTCTTTAGCTTTTCTGTGTGTACACAGTTTTGAATAGTGGGCAAGTGATGGCAATCTCTAATTATTAGAACCATGATTGGTTGAGTGCAATGATAAAGGGTGAAGGTGGAGCCTGCTGGTTTGAACGCAATACCTAATCGACCCGCACACTGATCTGACATGCTCTGTAGTTAATGAATTAGGTAACACTATAACAGTGCAAACTGTATATGAATACAGGTACATATGTCTCAGTAGATATTAAGTTTGATTGACGAAGAATAAACATGCTGTCAAGTTATCAAGCTGTTCGACACCATAACCCAAGTGTGATCCTGCATCCTTATCAAAACCAGTTTTGTTGCAATATATCTATGACAGCCTAGTATTGAACTTATAACTTCCTAATCTGAACATGGTTTTCCCTTAGTCACCCATGCCCTATTATGTCAATGGTGGGATGCTTGCCCATTTATCCCAAAAAAAGAACACAAAAACAATCCAGACACGCAGTATAGGCTTTAAAGATACATAATAAAACAGATTATTCCCATCATAACTGTAAATGTGGAATATATAGTTCTAATGTTAGGAAAGGGTGAGCAGTATTTTGATTAGGAATTTTTTGCATGTTAAAATGAGACAGGTATCTAAAAAACAGTGAAGTTACTTTATCTACCTGATGAGAAATTAATTTTTTCCCCAATTCACTTCAAGGATCACATCTGAATAGGCATAAAATATTATTAATATATGGGTACAAGAGGAGTATTTGGTACTACTAAGTAATAATGTTAAATATAAATTAAAACTGCCTAGAATATTTATGAACATTGCAGGCATAAACCTACCTTGACCCCTCCATCATGGTCATGATTCAATGGTGATGTTGCACGACTTAAAGGAGGACTGGCTGAACTGAATTTGGACAGATTAAGTGTCTCATATTTATGAGACTTGTCTGTCTTCTCAGAAAGAATAGACAGATTATATATGGACGATTGCTTTGAAACCAGACTCAGTGATGCACCATCAGGTACCTAGAACAAAAAGAAACACATTTTACATTGTTTGTAGAATACACTATGAATGATGAGAGAAATAGTGTCAATTAATTTTTTCTGGTATTCATAAACAAACATTTTATTCCTAATAAACATTTAAAAATGGCAGTGAAGCTGCAAAGAGAACCAAGTTTCATTTAATTACATGTTTCATGAATGATCTGTGCAATATATCACCATGATGATGAACTTCACAAACTATTGACATTACATAGTACTTCAGGATTTGGTTCCTTGCAAATTCCCTTCCAGTCCATGTCATTAGAATTATTTCTTAAATATTTGGTCCTGCTGTTTTACATTAATGTAACTGATCATTACAGAGATCTTCGAATGTTGCTATACCACATGATGTTTGACGCAAATGGCAGTGCATCATGTAGCACTTACATTCACTAGCATTATAACATTTATACATATGTGATGGTATTGTTGATCGGAGTAATAATATCTTTAGCCACATACGTTGCACAACTAATAACTGAAATAACATTTTAAAAGTCAAATAATGTTTATAGTTATTTTTTCCACACAGAAGTCTTTGAAATCAGCACACACTGTTAACTGCTTCTTTTTGGCTAAGAGACAACCCAACAAAGTTTGCCTATCAGGATCTAAACGCAGTTATGTTTGTAAGTTATATTATATATTATTTTAATCACCCCATAAGCACACACTTCTATGTGCAGACATCTGAAAAATCTGTTTCTTTCTTTCCAAATGTGTGGCCTTCAGTTATAAATGTGGCAACTCCTTAATTTTCTACAGTTCTAGACATATTGTCTAAAGGAACATCAGAAACCAAATATAATCTGATAATATTAAACAGTTTTCTTTTACTTTGGGACCAGCTTCAGTATTATGCCCTCACAAAATAATTTAGCTCCACTGAAGTAAAAGCATCACTGCAGAAAGTACCAAATGGATAATACGCATTTCAGGCAGTAAGTCATCATTTGACATGTATATAAAGTTGACACCTGATTTTTGTACTTTTTATTGTGATGCAGTTGCTTCAGTGCAAATTGAATTGTTTGATGATGGTCAAAACAATCTGGTTACACAGCAACAATAAAGTACATTATGGACTAAATTGTTATAAGACAAAAGGAGTGAGGGTTATACGTACTGCAGCAATATCGTATATTCTCTCTGAGTGACGAAGGAATAACACTTTTAAATGGTGCAAAATATTTGATCAGATGAACATCTGCAATTGAGGAACATATTAACAGAATAAAAAATCCACTTCAGTTACCATTAATCACTTTTTTTTTTTTGCATGACCAGTTTTAAAGCCTACGGCTTCATCTTCAGGTGCCACCAAATAGTTATGGAAATATATATGTGTGTGGATGTTGGGCCAGTCAGTTATGGGACATCACATCTACTTCAAACAAACACATGGGAGCATATGGTCAGAAACCGTGGTACCCATCTCAACAGCTCAGCATTCATGTTTCCGTTATTATTTGGGGGTATTGGAAGATAAAGCCTTATGCTTCAAAGCCAGTCATGTAACAAATAAGAAATTTCTGGTAGCTGATGTGGATGTTTTTATTCTATTAACTTACCAATAGTTAGAGTTTATTTATGGTGATTTATCACCAGAGGATACTGTAGTATGTGTATCTGAACAGAACAATGTACATAATTAGCAGAATTCATTAGCTGACATCATGTGTTTGGAGTTTCCTGTATGTTTCTGGATGTTTCTTTACAGGGAACATGTGGCTAGCAATACTATTCCAACAAATCCAACTAGGAAACCTGTCAATACATAGTATGAGAAAATAGCAGATTCCCTGCACACATAAGTAATCATCCTGTGTTCTTGTGTAACTTATTATTTTGAGACTTGTTCCACGAGCTGACAACTTACAAACAAAGAGCTCAAATATGAAAGCCTCAAATTTTATTAACACTACATCATCACTCCCTAGGAAAAAAAAGAAAAAAAAAACAAAGTCTTGACACAAAAACAGAAGTATTTCAAGAACTGTCTTTACAGAAACAGAGGGGAAACTAAATTTGCTGGAGAGATTTTCACTGTTTGTTTAATGATACAACTAGTCATAACAAACACCTACCCTGTAATGATTCAATGTATTCCTCTTCTTCCATTCCCCTTCTGTCTTTGTAGTACTATCTTCATCATACAATATCAGTCTTCCAGATGTGCCAGTCCTCCATTCTGAAATGAAGTCCATACATCATGTTCATTACAAATGTGATAACACAAAAAGAACTTGCCAGAAATCAAGAAACTTTTCAGTTCTGTTTATGAGCCTGCTAACATCTCAACACCTTCACTATTCAGTGAGTTGATACATTTACACCCAGATTATTTATGTATTAATTACAAAGCATTCTGCAATGACACTGTCAAGGAAGAACCAAACCACTCTCTTTTCAGTAACAAAAATCCTTACTTTAACAACACAGTTGTGATTGCTTAGAACTCTTGTGTGGGTTACAAAGCCAAGACCTAAGCTTGGCGTAGTTCTTAAAGTAGAGGAGGCATTATGCCATTGTTTGGTTTGACCTCACAGTGGCTAATGGTTCTATATGAGGTAGTACACTTTTGCCTTCCACTGAACAGAGAATTAGCTTACCTATTCAGTGATTTGGAGTATGAGGTGGGGAAAGGTGGGGGTAATGAGACAGGTAAGAAAGGGTGGAGGGTTGTTATAGCCCTAAACACAACACTGAAAGAAGATGTAACTAAATATATTTTGCACACACTTAAAAGCTCAATTAAAATGTCCACCACATGACTGAGGGGAAGAAAAAAGCAATACTCCCTTCTCCAGAAGACAGCACAAGATTTATAAAGAACCTATGAATATTCAAATTAAGTTCATGCTAAGCTGTATATTCAAATCTCTATTAAATCAGGAACATTTTGGTAACAGGTGCAAACATGATCAACTGCCTATACGATAAGTATTTAAGACCTAAAGTAGTACCAGAAGATGAATCAAAATGGGCCAAAATGCATCACACATTAATAAAAATAAAAATAAAAAAAAACATTTTGTGACTAAGAACACTCTTAGTTGCCTTCAATAGGAATTTTAAGATGCTTGAAAAGTCATGCATGCACTTATAACAATATACATACTGTAGAGGCCACACTATGGATTGTGACAGAGTATAAGTAATGAATCTAGTATCATTTGCCCTTTTTTATTTACTATATTAACAAATGATACAATCCACAAATGAGAGCTTCCATGTTCATTGATTTTGTTATGTTTACCACTATGGTCCTCCAATATTAACACAAGATTAGCCCTCTAAAATATAGCCACTTTGGCCAAGTGTAACGATTTCTCGCTGGTGTATAAAACAAGTAATATCTGATTTGTTTCTCGTTTGTGCATACTACATTGTTCGTACTTAAAGTATACTGATGAGCATTCTTGTTTCCCAGCATACTGCAACTGCATCAATCTTGAACCATAAACTAGAAAACTACAACTGTTATTTGGTTATTTGCATGTATTGTGAATAATGATGCCTCTATCAGACTTTTGTACAGCGTATTCACTTCTGTTAACATCTCATTAAGGACAAGACAGTGTGTTATATTTGTCAGGAAGCCATTCAGTATAGATGTGCAACTCTTAAGAGATTCTATCTACACACATCTTGTTTACTAAGCAATTGGGCAGAAGAAGATCAATGGCCTTCAGGAAGACAAGTAATCCGACATCAGTATGTGCCATTGTTTTTGTATAGCAATTAAGCTTGTTTTTAACTTAAAAAATCACTTATCTTCATATATGAAATTTTCACTTTTGTGCTGCGACTGAAATGTCTTCCGACTGCTACATGCACAATGCAACTTTTCTCTTTTGCACCGATGTGAGCGCACAGTCACCACCTAGATATGGGCTGCTTCAAGACACTTTCCTGAAATTATAAACTTCTGATTCCTTTGCACCCAGAACGGCCCAAGTTATATTTGTGTGTGTGTGTGTGTGTGTGTGTGTGTGTGTGTGTCTGTCTGTCTGTCCGTCCGTCCTTCAGGAGTGGTGTTTAGGATTTTAGGCCAAGTTTTATGATCTTCACTTCTGCTAACCTATCTTCAGGCTACAGAGAAAGGTCAAACAACAACTTTTATTATTCTGATTCTTTTTTTTTTTTTTTTCGTAAGCAATGTTATCACTAAAATTCACATACAAACAAGAGTTTGGTGAAAAATCTCATTTGATGAATGTATCATAATGCCATAAATGGCATCTCTGAAAAAATCTGTAGTGAGGCACTCCATCACACAGAAAAAGTATTATTATAATCACCAATTTTCCAATCATTATCTTGAAATTTCAAAACTGTGTGGCCTCATCAGTCTAATGTCACACAAAGTTCTGCCTTTATTAAACTTTCAGGATAGTACAGTACTGCAGTAAATGAAACAGGTAGCCAAAGTTGGAGATACACCAACTCAGATGCCTCAATAATTACGATTACTCTGCTAACTAATCTTGTTTCATTCAACACAGTGACCTGTGTAGATGCAAAAATACAACAAATACATAAAGAATTACTAAACAAATGATTAATGTTGATAAAACCATTCACTAAAAAATATTTGTTGTAAAGATAAAAGCTATATGGTGAAGTAGCAAGCTAATTTACAACAGAATGATTTTCTGTTTTCAATGGTTTTTGATAATGGAGTTTTATGTATCACCTTTACCTAAAAGTCAACTGACTGCTTTCCATCAAATGAATGGAGAATTAACTGGGACTTGAACAGTGATGGAAGGTGTACAATGACATTTATAAGCAAAAAAAGGCAATTACACAAATATTCCCACCAAATGAATGGAGAGAAACCATACAAAGGAGCACTAATACTAGATACATTGTGATGTGAGAAGATGCCACTTGAGGATTATAAAATGCCAAGACAGTAAGTAGCCTATACAAGACACAAGTCTCCTGTATATACCAACCACATACTTGAGATGAAGAGAAGACTGAAAGCAAATAAGATATTGATCATGGTATGGATAGTTACAACTAGAAAGATCATAAAGTCACAGTAATATTTGCTCCAAGAAAATACAGTGCTCAAAGTACGAACCATGTGTACTACAATAGTTAAAAGGTATACTCGTCGGTTAGAATAAAGGAACTAAATATTCAGTAGATGATGTTTCACAAGCAAGAGATCACTGAAGACAGATAACCAAAGCCTTTCCTGAAGTGTCAGTGCTTCTATTTCCATTTAATTTCTGTTTCTGGCTGTCTCTCATCCCTGACAAAGAAACAGGTTAAAAATTCTATTAGCAAGAATTTGATTTCTGAGTTATTTCTCCACTTTCATCTCTCACAGGAATTCTTTTCTTGCACTTCGGTGAGTCTACATTTGTGGCACATCCCAAATAATGTCAAAGTCCTTATATTTAATATGCTCCACCAACCAACCCCCACCCCCAACACACACACACACACACACACACACACACACACACACACACACACACACACACACACACACACGATTATTTATTAAAGGTCGCATAAAAAGATGTCCTGAAACAAATACTTGGTCAGTTATGAGCCATTCTGTCTTGCGATAGCTATCTGTCTGCTGAGTACACTTAATGAGGTACTTAATGTGGTTATCACTCATTCTTGTACGTCCTTCAGCTTTCATTTGTGAGGAATCATGCTCCTGTAATACTTGTTTGTTGTCAATTGGTACAGAACACATCAATGTCTTTAAAGGTCCCATAGCTCAAAATCTAAAGGATGAAGGCCAGATGAACCGGGGCACATTTTTGTCAGGTACTGTAACATGAGGATTGGAAATAACAACAGCACCATAGTGAGAAACAAACACAACCAGTAAGAAATGATTATGGAAAGGCAACAGAAAGAACACACACTCCACTGAGTACTGTCCATTCTTAAACAAGTAAAATGGCTCATATCTCAACAAGTATTTACTTCTGAACATATGTTTATAAGACCTTTTATCCACTGTTTTGACACTGCTATCTCCTGCAAGAATATGGGATACTTTCTTCTATAAAAACTCTGCATTTAACTGTCAGAACTAGTGTACAGCTTAAATGGACAAAACCATCACTAACCATAGAGCTTCCTAAGCATAAGCCTATTTTTACAGTAGTAAGCTCTTCTATTCATCTATCCTTTGAATCAGGTTGTTCAAACTATTACAAAATTACTATAACCAAATATGGAATTATAATAAGTGTATCGCAGCACCTTTCCATTTACAGTGTGTACTGTCATGAGTGTACATCACATTATATGCAAGAAAAAATCAGAGCGATAAAGAATCAAATATCAAACCTCTGGGTTTGGAGTCTGAATTTTGCAAAATACATTGACATACAAAGTTTGTAATTAGTTGCCAAGGCAAATACAACTTGATACTGGGCATTTAGGATTATATTATAAAGTAAAAAGACAGTGATTGTCATAAAATTTACCCAGATCCAGATCATCCTTCTTTGGTCTCTGGCTGTATGGCGTGGCACGGTAAATTGTGTCTAAGGATTTCTCTTTCACTTGAGAAATTGTATCACAGTCTAAGACCTTAACAGGTACATTTTCAGTATTTGGATCAAGTCCTCCAACAAATACTGCTTGTTGTGAAATGGACACATACACAGTCTGGGAAAGATAACAACAAACAAATGGCTTGTTAAAGCATATCTTTTAAGTACATAATAATGTAAAATTCTAAGAATTGTGTGAATTCTGAAGTAACAGTAATAAAAAATTTAAAAGTGTGTCCTCTGTAGTGTATCTTACAGTAATAATATTAGAAATACCCCTGCATGTCAAATGTAATGTTCATATACCCCATTTCCAAGAAATTGAGCATAGTTTTTACTGTCACACTCTGACACTATTTAGCATTCCACAGCTTACTAAGCAGACACACACACATAGACAGAAAAGATTTTCAACTGTAACATCATAAAAATTATACATACATAACTTGAATGCACTGATCATTATAGGATGTAAACTTAAACAGTACATTTGTTGATGTGTTTGCAGAACATTGACAATAGTAATAAATACAAAAATATGTAATTATGCTAAGGTGTTCACGAAACTCTTACCATAGGTTTGAAGTCAATAGACTGCCGTATAAGTTTCTCTTCACTTAAAGAATATCTAGCTTCTGATGTTATGGCATCAACAGGTCCCTTATCCACTTGCTGTTTCATTGCCCGAAATAGCATGAAAAGAGGTTCCCCAGCACACTCACGCAAAAACTTGTATAAGAGGAAAGTAAACCATGCTGACAGCATCTTTTCTGCTACACTTTCAGTCCTAAAATACAAACCCAACAGAATACATCAGTTTGCATGTAAGTTATATACAGCACTTACAACCTACTAAACGTCACTGACATTTGCTAATATATACAGATGTAAAACTTAAGTTTTGTTCAAATGTGTGTCTATGTGTGTGGAGAGTGGGAGACAATATATATAAGGGGAAAGGATGTAAAATATAATATGCTCTACATTCTATGCTACTTCTTTAATGCTCGTAAGTGTGCCTTCTAGTTTCCTGACAGCCATATGAATAATTGGAATGAAACCACCCTTCAATCTCCTTTCTTCTCTCTCCACCATTCATCTCTAATTTTATTGCCCATAAAAGTTTCTATCTCAACCCAAACCTTCCTTACCTAACAAAGGACTCTGTAGGTCTAGTAACTTTGTTTCAGCATCTTTCTGTTTTCATTTGTATGTTTGTCTACAAGCTCCTCAGGTTCGGATGTTTGATTTATGTCTTGTGTGCTGTAGACCTCTGCCCTGTTTTACAATTCCTACTACAACACTCTTTTAGTAATTCCATCTGATATGCGAAGACATGCCTATTGATACGATGAAACTGGTCATTGCAGAAATTTTAGATTTTCAAATATTATAATTTCCTTATGTAAAGAATCAGATACAAGAGGCACAGTATTTCAAATTTCAATATTTTCCTGGTTCACCAAATTTCAATCGTGTTCTTCTTCTTCTGGTTCCTATCCATTCCGGATGTTGGCAACCATCTTGGCAGTGCTTTTCCTGTCACTTGCAGCTCTAAATAGCTCTGTAGATGTTTTAGAGGTCCAAGTTCTGATGTTCTTAAGCCAGGATATTCTTCTCTGGCCAATGCTTCTCTTCCCTGGTATTTTTCCTTGCTGGATGGTCTGGAAGAAATAGTATCTGTTGTTGTTCTGCATGATGGGTCCCAGGTACTGGATCTTTTTTGCTTTCACAGTCGCAAGTACTTTTTTCTCTTCCTTCATTCTTTGTAGAACCTCAATATTTGTGACATGCACTGTCCATGTTATTCTTAACATTCTCCTGTACAGCCACATCTCAAAAGCCTCCAGCCACATACCCAACAATTCTGTCAGAGTCCATGTTTCAACACCATAGAAGCATTATAGAAGTCTGATCTTCGTCGTCACTGCTAAGCCACAATTCTTGAAAAGGTTAGCCATCTTATTAAAGACAGCCCTGGCTTTTCCAATTCGAGTGCTCACATCATCAGAAAGATCACACTGGTCATTTACTGTAGTGCCAAGGTACGTTTATTTATGTACTTGCTCTATGTGATTTTGGCCACCTTAATGTGACATGCAGAGACTGTTTTTACTGATTATCATTTATTTCGTTTTTTGAGGGTTGACATCTAGACCATATTCAGAGCTTTTGTGTGCAAGTTTATTGACAAGGTACTGCAAACTATCTTCACTATCAGAAAATATTACTGTGTCATCATCATATCGGATGTTGTTGATATGTTGAAAATCAGTGGGGATAATATACAACCCTGCCTTACACATATACACACAAGAGCTCTAGAAAGTGTATTTAAATCATCACTGACATACTGCATATCTCCATAAAGTATTTGTTTGTTATTCCCATTGATGATTTACATAATGTTTTCAAGAAACTCACCTTCTGAGCAGTAACTTTGGATGGCTCTTTCCTTCCATGCACTTCTCAATAAGTTCTGCCAGCAAGGTTTTCAAAATATCAGTACAGTATTCCATTTTGCTTTGTAAAGTAACCATTATCAATGATGCAACATTTACTCTGAAAAACACAAGCAGCAGAATCAAAAAAACTGTATATACAATGGTGATAACATGAAATAGTGATAGACATTTCACTTTGTTTATATTTCATTTCAAGATCACTTTAACTGCCATCTTTTTACTGTATTATTAAAATTTTAGAATATAACTATTTTGATAGGGAAATCAACTAATGTCATTTTTCAGCATGAAATTCAAGTCTGAAGTTACAAATTCCATTATTTGTCAAACAAATGTTCTTCGTGCCATCTGTCTGGAAAAGACTAGTCTAGAATGAAACATCAACCAAATACACAAAAATAATATTTCTTTATACAAATGAATCTCAAACTCATTATATCAAGACGTTCCCCTGTCCAGAGACACAAATGTAAATAGAAATTCAAAAGGTTGTCATGTAATTCCATGAATTCTTTGGTAAACTGTGTGTTTAGCGTTTATGCAAACATGTTTTGTGAGATGCTAGTAATATAAAATAATTACTTTTACTGAATTCCATTTGTTCTCTCAGCCACTTACTTTCTGATCAAAGACTAAAAATAAAGATTTCTGTTTCATAGTTTGCCATCAGTAAGTCTTGTGAGGGTTTCTCCAACAAAATTTTGGTCTTTGTTTTATTCAAGATGATCCTTCTTAAAATATGAACAATCTGACTTTACCAACATATTGATATTTAGGTAACGAAAGGAGTAAAGGTAAGCAGTTGTGATATAGTTGAGACATTGAGCAGTAAACAGGCACATAAGAAAATGACTGAAAATATTTATGAACTTCAGGACAATTTCCACCGTCAGAGCCATTCACTATATAACATACATGCAGATACATGGCTAGATCGTCCTGGCCAAATACAATGCCCTGACAATGCAACTTATTGATAGTCTTTACATACAGTCAATATAAAGGGCTTTTGAACAAATAAACTATGTTTCTAACTCTTTATTACTTGTCGCACACCCAGCTGGTGTTAAGAAAATTTCGTAACATATTTTGTCTTCATGTAACCAATTTAATCTTTTGTGAGTGTGCATGTGTGGTGGCAGTAACTGAGTGGCAGAAGAGTATTGGGAGGGGGAGGCGAAGGAGGGGCATTAAGGCAAGTTTACATGTGTCGGATGATCTAAAAACGAGCACCCGCAAAATGAGAAGACAAATGAAAGAAGGTACAAATGTTGCCATCTAGTTTTAGAAAATAACAAATTAATTTATTTCCCAGTGGTGCATCCTGAAGATCATACATGACATTCCAACAGAGGGGAAAAAAAGTATACTTGTCACTGTGAAAAATAATATAATCATCACTACAGTGTTACTATTAGACTTCGGCAGAAAAAGTTGCTATTTACATGACACATACACAAAGAGTGGAGGCAAAGTTTCTAGCTTTCAATAACAGAGGTTACTTCATCTACTAACTGATATGACCGGCTGGGAGTGTCAGGCTATTCAGGGTTTAAGTGTTAGGTCAGCCAGGACATCCCAAGTGAAGGATGACACTTTTGATATCTCTCTTACACTTTTTTTGTCTTTTGTATCATACAAAGGAACATCTCATTCTGAAAAATCAATATTTTTATCACACTTTTTTGCACATATCTCTCAATACTTGGTAAACTGAAGCTGTTTTATAATACAGTAATCCATTAGGTGCATATGATGTTTTAAACACAGAAAATGTCATAAACAGCTAGCCATAAAATACTGTAACCAACAATAAACTAGTCAAAATTAACACTGCCAAAATAGCTTCTCACAATATTCCCTTCAGCTCAATGAGTATAATTTAGAGTTCTGAAATCTGAAAAGTGATCATCTCTTGGATAAGTAGGTATGTCACACAGCTTGTTCTGCCCTGAAAACTAACAATGTAATATTTTCTCTACATACAACGACCACAATGACAACAACAAAAACCTCCACCATACTACTACCACCACCACCACCACCACCACAACCACCAGAACAACATTGAAGTTTTGCACTATACCATAAATATACTGTTGATGCAGCAATTATTAAATAAACTAAGATTATGGTATGTAACTCACCTGTCCCTCATTGAGAAGTATCGATTGCTTTCCAGTGTCCTAATGAAAAGTAACAGGAATGTTTTATTCATTATAAGCTGACCAAACAATCTAAGACCCTTTTCTTTTCGTAATAACTCTGGCCGTTCCCACTGCAAGACAGCATGGTCATCCATATTAGGGAATAATATTTTCATTGCATATGTTCGATAGTCCAGGAATGGAATACCACCAGATGTTAGATCACCTGTGAGGTCAGTCATCTCTGTCTGCAGCTCGGCAAATGCTGTTAGGAAGCAAAATTATCTTTCTTTATGCAGTCAGATTAACTTTTTCTCATGGCACTTCCTTTACATATTATGTTGAGTATAAAGTCAAAACAATAATAGCTTGCACATATCCAAATTAATGACCACATTAAGTATCATACCTTCTTTGCATTCTGCTGCAACACGAAGTTCTAGAATATCCATCTGCTCTTGCATGTTTTTCAGTACACGATTACTTTCAGTTGATTTACGGCGATACGCAATTAAAAATCCAATAAAAACAAGAGACAATACAACAATAGCAATAATTATTCCTAACAAAGCTGGTTTTGATAGTGGACCATTAATAGCACTCGGAGAAGCATAGCTCAATTTTCCAATAACGTATTTGAGTTTACCACCAACAATTACCTGAAAATAAAAAAAGAATCAATGGTATTAACAATGCTTTGGATTACTAAATGTAGTTTGATCATACAAGTGGTTAACTGTCACTAAAAGGTATGAAAATTAGTATACATGACATGGTATATATGACATGAAAAGGAAGTTTTCAAGAGACTTTTGTGAAATGTGGTTGCAAAACACATGAACTTTTTTCTGCCAGCAACAAAGCAATGTATTAATATGGAAACAAACTAACCACTACTTCAGGTAACTCTTGTGTGTTTGGGCGGCCATCATCATCCAGTGCTGGTGGCTGAGTAACTGGAGGCCTACAAGTCAACTGCTGACGAGAAAGTGAAGTTACATTACAAAAACTTTTGCCTATTTGGACCACAACATCAGATTCTTGGCAGGCTCTGTCCAAATGTTGACCCTATGTAAACAGAAAAAATTAATCACAAAGTCTGTAAAATAAAATTAAAATTGAAAAAAAAAAAGACATGAAACTGCTTCCACCTTTGTCAAATGTTTCACAGGCATTACATGGAAAAACAAAGACTTTTTTGGTATATTTGCTAGTAAATGAATAAGTCTGCAACAAAGAGATCATCCAGAATTCATATAATCTCTGAAACATACAGGATAGTCAGAAACAGTCCGTAAAGCTTGCACCTGTCTTGAATAATTGTTATGAAAAAAAAAACATCTATACATTGTGCTGTTTCTAAGTTATTTAGCATTGAAGTGGCCACGTCACTGTGCATGCAAATTCAAGCAGCCTATCAGATACAATTAATATCAATTGTTCTCATAGCATAGATGATACCACATGAGACTGCTCAGCCTTTGGCTCCACTTCAGTCCTTACTATCAGCCCATGTCCAATTTTTGTATCACTCTCTAGTTTGGTTTTAAAAATATATTTGGCAACACCATCTCTTACCAAAAAAAATGGTTCAAATGGCTCTGAGCACTATGGGACTCAACTGCTGTGGTCATCAGTCCCCTAGAACTTAGAACTACTTAAACCTAACTAACCTAAGGACATCACACACATCCATGCCCGAGGCGGGATTCGAACCTGCGACCGTAGCAGTCGCACGGTTCCGGACTGCGCGCCTAGAACCGCGAGACCACCGCGGCCGGCCATCTCTTACAGGCCTCTTGAATTTGCGCATGCAATGGACTGATTGACTAACTTCTGTGCTAATTAACTTGGAAACAGTACATCATTTCAAATTTTTTTTCCTTAACAATTTTTTCTAAGCACACCCTACCCTGCAACACCCTTACAAGCTTTTCACACTGTTTATGACCACACTGTATTTTACTGTGATAACAGTTAAGTTATGGAGGAGCTGGTGCTTCACGAATTCAGAAGCTCTACATCTAGTGTTATTCTCAATGAAATTATGTATTGTTATAGAATATGCATTGGAGCTTTCATGAAAATAGTAAGAATTATTTATTCTGTGACAGGCGCATAATGGATGCCAGTGGCAGAACTCACTACAGGTATGATACAAGGGTTTTTTTATTATTTTTTATAGAGCTGGGTAAAATTAAACAAAACATTTCTGCAAATTTGTCACACTACATTATGAAAATCATATGTGGATATATACAGTTTCTGATTAACTGACTATCTAATTTTGATCTCTGTCAGAAAGCTTCAGTCTATTTATTCAAGGATGATGCCAAAGAGTTTGCGTCTTTGTTGCTTCATTGTGAGTATTAAATGTCAAGAGACACAATTTTACCCACAATAACAATACTTGTTGCACTGACAGAGATTTACCTTTCCATCTTATTGAAAGTGCATACTAAGATCCACTTCCTAAAATCAATTTTGACACCTACGTCAATTGAAATCTGCATCACACACATAAAATATGCATTTTTTAAAAAAATGGTTGTGCTTTGTTTATACTAAGATCCACTTCCTAAAATCAATTTTGACACCTACGTCAATTGAAATCTGCATCACACACATAAAATATGCATTTTTTAAAAAAATGGTTGTGCTTTGTTTATACTAAGATCCACTTCCTAAAATCAATTTTGACACCTACGTCAATTGAAATCTGCATCACACACATAAAATATGCATTTTTTAAAAAAATGGTTGTGCTTTGTTTATTTCTAAACTATCTCCATTATACAAAATAAATTTAATTCTGCCCATATTTGTGGGTTTTTTTCATTACATAAAATTATTTATGATAAAAATTGAGCCTAAACTATGTTAATGCAAAAATATTAACATGTAGAACACTTATTGCTAATTATTTAATAGGTGATATCAAATATATTCTTCTAGACTGAAGTTAACAAGAAGTCAAATTTGCAAATCCAAAACATTTAACAGAGTACAAGAATATACTTACATTGATTGTCAAGTAATCACTCTTGTAGTACTTCACTTCCTCGTCAAATGGTTCATAAATTGGATTGGGATACAATAAGAAATGACTGTATCCAGGCTTTACTGAAAGGTTACGAACACCAGTTACATTATCCATCAGAAAGCCATATTCTAGAGTGAGAGGGTGTTCTGCATCCGGTTCACTGGTTATTTCAATCGTTGGTGATGAGCATGCCATATTTGAGTTGCTTTGCACAATACATTTCTGTTAAATAATATCATCAAAAAGTTAGAACACAGTAAAGAATTGATGGAAACAGAAAGCAATAAAATGAATACCTACACTCTCAAACATTTTGTCACCATAATAGACATACATCTGTGGATTCTGTATGTAAGCTAGGTTCTTCCCAGATACTGATATTCTTATGCCTCCGGCTGGAATGCCCTTGGGAATTTTGATCTGGAATACAAATATTTAACATTCGTTAGCATTCACGAACATTCTGCACTGCCATCTGTGCACAGTAATGTGATCTCAAGCAGCACCTACCTGTCCTGCAACACCAGATTCAACACTTTCAATAGTAGGGTCTTCCACATACTCAAACAGTTCTTTGTCAAAAATTCTGTCGCCCTTGTCAAATTTCATTCGCAATTTCCCACTTCTCTGCCTATCTGATGTGCTTGTAATACACAGTGCTTCATCTGGCTTTGTCCTAAGAACAACAAGAACTTATGTTAGCTATCATTAGTACTACAAGGCACCAGTTAACATCCACAGTTCATAAAAATACTTGACTAACAAAAGTAAAATGTTGTATATGTGACAACACAGCGTATTACTACTGTACACCAACAGTAATATCAGCTTTCGCAAATGCTACAACTGACAATAAAGTCACTTCTCCACAATGTAACAATATTCAGCAATATACTTCAACACATTCAAAGTTATAATTAATACGTACTCAGTTATTTCACATGGCAAATCATCAATAAAAGCCAAGATTCGGCTTCCAGCATTCATGAAGCGGCCAGATATCTTCAGCACTGTACCACCAGACCGTGGACCATATTTTGGTGTAATAGCTTCTATCAAAGGATCCACAAATTCATAATTGTGTTTTGATTCTCCACGAAAGTCCTCAACCCTCACAATAACTGGACCACGCCTTGGCTCATTTGTCCCTGGACCATCCACGCGACACACAATCTGCTTTGTCTTTATGTATAACTGCTCATAAGGTTCACACTGAATTCCAGCTACACTCACACCACCGTATATATCTGAAAATGTCTTTCCCAAGTTTATTCCATAGATGGTTATATTTGTTCCACCTTCCCAGGGACCCAGCTGTGGTTCAAAATCTGTTACTTCAGGATTTGGGCAGGTCTGATTGCGATTCAACCAGACACCAGATCCTTGGTCACATTGCTCTTTTACTTCACAGCGATCTGATACTTGGCACCACCCACAACCGTACTTCTCTGCCAATGCTAGGCACATACCACAGTTGTCTGCCATGTCACGACATCGGTAGATAACCACTGGAAAAAATTAAAATCAGAACTGTGATTAGAAAGATGACGTAAGATTATTGAACAAACTCTGCAAAGACTATATTTCTTAATGATGAATCATAGTAGCTTAACATGAATAGGAAAAGGAGTAAAGCTAATGACTCACCAAATAGTTCAGTAGTTGAGCAGTCAGCAGGCACATAAAATGAGACTGAAATCATTGGTAAGCTTTTGGACTAGTACTTTCCTGAAAACTAACATTGCCCAAAGGCTTAGTGATGAAAACTTAGCAATGATTTCAGTCCAGTATGTGTACCTGTTGACTGCTCAGATATAAGTTGAGTGGTTAATTTTACTCCACATAGAACTTTCCAGTATTGTTTTAGTACTGAAAGATAGTTAGATTAAAGAAAAATAAATGTAAGTAAAACTACAACTGCTAATAAAAAGGATGTGCTGTGAATTAGTATGCAACATGAAGTTTTGTTTTTTGTGAGTTCCACCTTAATGACCAGCATTTCAAAACTTTGTGGATTGGATAAAGCATTTTCTCTTTTCTTTGTCTCTCATGTCAGACTGATGATCAATGGTCTATTTCAAACTGTACATTGCAGTACAGTACTTTACAATCAGCTTTTGCACAACAATTCTGTATTATGAAAAGGAATAGACCACGATTTCACTGCCTGTGTTTTCCCAACCCATCATTTTGTATCTGTCCCTCAAAGCACAGATTCAACCTTAATCTTTAAAGCATACCTGTCTTCTGTCAGCTGACTAGATTTAATATTGACCTTTCTCACTACTTCCTCATTTCTTTATCTTTTCTCTGATCATCTGTGAGAACCTTTCCTTCACCTCATTCTTTGTCTCCACAGAAACTGCTCTATTTCATTATTTTCTCTACTTTCAATACCTCAACATAAAATCTGCAGTTTTTATTTATTTCTTACCATATTTGCAACTGATAGTGATTTTAATTAGTTTTATCATCTTTAGCTTCTTCTCTTTCTTCATTTTTTTCAATGTACTACTAATTTTCTCCACAATCACCTCATTGAAACTCCCGCATCGGTTATCGTTTCTGCAGCACTCTCTTTTTCCACATAATAAAAACGCTGTGTGAGCATATATAATTTCTCTGATGTAAAGAAAATCATCTACAGTTGTTTACACTGTTTACCTTCTACACCGAGCCTAATTTCCCTTCTTAAACTTAAAAGTTTGAGTGATCTGGCCTCAGTTTCAGTGCCTTCAAGTGTCTTTTTGTGTCCTTTTTTTTTCTTCTAATCCCATAAAAAAATACTGCTTTCAAAAGCTCGATATAAACTGTGAATTTTTAGTCTTCCCTATCACAATCCTCACGTTTTTTTAAATGTATTTCATTTACCTTTTTTACAATAATAATTTGTTTGGTTATATAATATCCATTAGTAACTCAATATATTGAAGTTTTCTTTTTTTCAGTTCTGTCTCAGGCCTTACATTCAGAGTGTTGACAGTTAATGTTTTCTTGGCTAAGTCTTATATTTCACTCACAAATAATATTTAACATGCAAAAATGTTTGTTGGATTTTAGTAGCTGTAAATTACAAATGACAAACTTACCATGTATATTGTCAGGATTGTCCAGTGGCTTTGAGCCTCCCCAAATAACAGCAAATGTGGCGGTTATATTTGGAGCCCGTGATGTATATGAAAATTCCATCATATCACAGTATATGGTGTCACCTAGCAGCTGAGCGTTCACACTTGTCACACGGCCTTCAATGTTGAATTGACACATAAAGCGGGTCTGCACAATAAATTGCTGTAAACAGCCACATGCAAATCAATAATTATAAAATAAAAACAAATATACCTACATATAAAATATTATTATGAAAAGCCAAGTAAAACTTGAAAGTACAAAGAAAAATCATACATAATCACAGTTAGTTTTCAGGTAATAATTCTTTAACGACTCTGGAAGTATCATTGGAAGTCATGAAACTACTACAAAACAAAGTATTCCTTACCCCAATAATATGAACTTTGACTCTTATGCTTTTCTTGATACCAGATGATACAAGAATTTCTGTGGACCCACCAGCAGTAGCATTAATTGTGGGACAGAAGCCAGGACCACTTCGGTAGCTTGGACCAATTCGCTGCAATTTTAATGTGTACAGTTAACTCACAGACATGAATCTACATTCAGTTTATTGCACCTTAGGGCCATAATTAATAATGAAGTAGCTATGCATATCTGTTTGTGGCTGTTTCTTTATACGTAAATTTATTTATATGCAGGAGGGTATATTCACAACTATATTAGAAATTACTCTGATGTAAAAAAAAAATATAGAAACAGACTATTTCAATACCATTTTGTCATGTAAATCCTTAACAGTACAAACTCAAAAACCACATATTTTATAACTACGCATACTTTTCATTTATTTGACAAGATTAAATTCTTTCACATTGTCATACATTATGTATATAAAAACAGAAATGCAAGACATTTTGGAATACCACATGCTATAGTACAGCTGCCTTGATGATGACAATAATGATGATGATGATGATGTGGATATGACGATATTTGCACGAGTTCTTTAGCACCTATACTAAAATATAAGGAGATGAGTGTGGTAAAGGAGACACACATTAAAATTTTACACTTGCAGCATAGAAAATGTGGATGGACACCACGGAACTATAATTGGATGAGCCAGTTATGTTCTGCAGCACACAATAACCTACGATCTAAAAGTCTAGGTAGAACTCTAAATAGTTCACAAAATTTTAAAAGTTTTACCACAGTTTTCTTATAATCATTTAAAAGAGAGGGAATGTCCCTGCTAAAACTTTCTTTTACCATCTTTTCAAAACGTAAAGTGAATTATGTTGCATAAAATAATTTATACACCACAAGCACCATAGACTTAGCAGGTGGGTGGGGAAGAGAGGGGAGGGGAGGCTGGGGGGAGGGGGAGGGGGCAGAACAATGGACAGTGCCTGATTACAAAGCAAGCCAGGGCAACTTTGTTCCATCAGATTTACTAGTATAAGGCGTGCTGTCGCTAAACAGCTTCAGCTCTCTGACTTAACAGAGAGCTGGCAGCCTGCAGGGAAATGGTACATTGCAGTTTCACTTGGCTACTGTATCAGTTTGCTTATTTCTCCAGCCTCCATTGTGTCCTGGTACCCAGCAGAATGAGACATGGTTGTCCTGTTAGTATAATACAAGTGTACCCTATACATTCTAAAATATTTCCTTTGATGGGTTCATTTGTTGTATTACCTGTAACACAGTAGGGAAATTGGAGCTGGTGTGAAATTTCTTACTGTGATGCTGCCTCATATGCAAGAGCATGCTACAATATGCAAGAGCACGCTACAGCAAAATCATGGAGAATAAGTAAGACATTTTGAAATAAAGTCTTAAAAGTTACATGAAGAGTGCATTCTTTTTCGGACTTCGTCAAATCTAAAATAAATCTGGGCCTCTAGAGAAGCAAAGGATGTGCTCCATTCTAATCTTGGCATAATACATTGATACGGACTACATCCACAGTAAAAGGCAATCCTTTGCACAGATTCTGAAGTGCCTCATTGCTCACAGCTGTTCCTCAAGTGGGCAAGAAACAGTATGGTATGAAGGTGTCTGTGCATGGATAGTGTGTTATAGTTTTTCTAAACTGTGAGGAGTCAATACCTTTAGTTATGTGTTGACTCATTGGCCTCTGTACATAACCTGGGAACAAGGCTGGCCCCGAAAGCCACTGTGAGCATGATATTACCTAATAGTAGAATGCATTTACATTCTTAAGTAAAACTGTTCATCAGACCTACAGACTCAATTCAACGAAGATTGCATAATGACTCTGTAAAGCTAGGGGACAGAGAGACTCTGTCTATTCCCCATGAACTTTGACTATCACTTACACAAAGCTTCTAAGAACTTTACATTTAGGCCCTGAGATATGGCTATCAACTAAGCTTAAATACAAACATAATGCACAGCAAAATCACAAATTATTTAAAATTTAGAACAGTGTCTCTCATCAACAGCCGAGGGAAGTTAAAAACTAGTTGTGATAAATTAAGGATAACACAAATGAATTTCTCATTTGAGAAATTCAAACCTTATTCTACATCCATTCTTTCAACTCCTTAATTGTTAGATGCAGCTGAAATGTTATTACGGTGAAGCTAGAGAAAGGAAAGAAGACAGAGAAATAGTCTAAAAATAAAGAAAACTGGGCAGGTCTTATTCCTGTGGATGCTGTAGTGTTAATAGAAACAACAAAAACAGTACCACTTAAAACATAAGATTCACTGACACCTTTTTCTAGCCCAAAGTGATCATATATGACACTGTAAATGCAACAATAAAAATAATGGGAGCCAGTTATATTAACACTATGACAACTACCCTACATATTTAGTCATACCCAAGCTTTAAATATAGAATTAAAATAATACTTCTCTGTGAATTAGGAAATTTTCTGTCATTCATGAAAAGTTAAAAAGCATAAACAGGAGTTTTTTAATCTGTACCAATATGCTGTAATGGATCCAGCTACAGCCAGGTAAGTCACAGACAACTCAGAGTCCATATCCCACATGGAGAAGGGGCAGCTGTATTCTTCATCCTTGGTGGAACAAAAGTCACTACCACTACTGCCTATCCAAGCAACTCTTAGCATATTAGTTGGTTGAATCACTGGCAAAGATTAGCAATAGTATGTACAGAAGCAGTTCGTATGTTTCAGTAACTGTCACAGTTTGAGAGCCAACATTGGCCTTTGGAGCACAATATTTCATTGATGAAATGAAAGTTGGCAGCTGAGCGGCCTTGACTGCCTTTTGCACATCAGAGTGTGGGATGCATTGAGTAACCTCTATCTCCTGTAACTTTTTCTCATTGATGAATATCTGACATACCCTACTCAAAATTGGATGTCTTAGAGAGCAATTAAAAGGAAGAAAGGAGAGATTATGATTTAACATACCATCAATGATGATATCTACACAGACAGAGCACAAGCTCATCCATTTGTCTTGAACAGGAAACTTAAATCTGGATGGCTGGACCAGATCTGTACAGTCATTCTCCTACATGTGAGTCCATTGTCTTACCACAACACAACCTTACTCATTCACAGCAACACTGGCACCCTAGCACAAGGAATATTTGTTCTGTGGGCAGTCAAAATGCCTCTTTCACATGTCATGTGCAACAGCACACTGTGTTAGATATATAAGGCTCTACTTTCAGATAGATTCTTGCAGCTTGTCTCTCATTTATCCTTACTTGGAGTCTTTGTGAATTTACTAGTTACTACCTTCATACTATTTCCCTCACCAGCTAACCTATTGTCTTCCCATTCCTGTTGCAGCTCTGTGTAATCCATGTGAACTATGTACCTGCAGTTGACTATGCAATTACTACAATTTACAGCAGTATATGGCACATTTAACATGGGATTCTGCATGTAGTAGCTTTCACTATACAGAATTATAGTTTAAAAAACTATTAATATATGCTGGAGAGTTGTTAAGTAACATATTTGGTCAACTATAATGTCTGCATAACAATAACAGTTACTAGTAATAAAGCCCAAGATGAGCTGTCTCCTATACAAACAAGAGAGAATTACTTACACTGACACCAGTTACTAGGATGTCATTGCGGCAGTTTTCTGCAGTGTCATGTGTGCAGCGATGGCCATCTACGCACCAATCACAAGGGAATGATGATGAAACACATTGTGTGCACGAGCTGTATGTGTTGCAGTCAAAAAACGTGAAGTTGGTTGCAACAAAATCTGGTCCAGATGTCATTCGTACAGATAGTTTTGCTGTGAAATGATCTGAAAAGATTTGACTATTTAGCACAAGTGTAATGATTCTTATGATAAAACTTTCATTTAGCAATGACATCAACATGATCAATGGTGGGTGATGTCAAACAACCTGTCAATGTTATTCTTATATACAGATGTCGTCATTTAAAATTATGCAACTTCTGGAAAAAATCTCAAAAGGAAAAGACATTAAATTTTACATAGTTTGATCAAATGGTTACAAAAATAAAATAGTGGTCAGAATAGCTGTTCTTAACCAGAAAATGTGTCTCTACCACAAAATAAGAAATACAATGAACTACATGCTAAGGAAATGAGAGAGAATTAGCCAACTGTAAAGCATGCTTTGTACTTACGTTGTCCCTGAGGTATTGAAGGAAGAAGATCTGTCCTTGGTGTTGTGCAGTTCACACCATAAGGTTTACGAGTTGCATTTGTTATTAGTGTCTTATCCAGTGCAGTGAATGCACACAGGAACTGGCCAGAAAGTGTTGGCAGGTTTTCAATTACGAGTTCCAGCTGCAATGAAGAAGTCAAGTCTTAGATCTTGGCCTTAAAGTGACTTCAGTTAACATTGAAGGTTTATCTGCAAATAAAGAACTTTTACTCTCTGACATGTGCAGGAAACACAAATGTGATATTTTAATCTTACAGGAAACACATAGAGGACCCACTAGCCATAGACCAACAATCAAAGGCATGATATTAGCTTCAGAAAGACAGCATGAACAATATGGGAGTGCAATATTCACAAAGCCTAGTCTTATGGTTCAAGCAGTGGTGATGACACATATAGATAACATAGAAATTTTAACAATTGAATTGAAGACATGCACAGTGACCTCCATCGACAAGCCACCTGGGGTAGATTTCAGATTCAGCGAACCAAGTAACTTTCGAAAACAGTCAATCACAATCATAATCAGAGATTTCAATAGTCACAGCACTACACTGTGCTACCAAGAGACAGATTCCAATGGAGAAGAAGTCGAAAGATGGACAGAGAGATCTGAACTCAAGTTTATACACAACCCAAAATTACCAGCCTCTTAACATTGGATGATAGGAATGTGGATACAAACCTGACAACATATTTTTAACAGATTGGATTGTTCAGCACACTGTTAAGTTGGTAGTTAACGCACTACCAAGGACTCAATGTAGACCCATCACACTGACCATAAAAGCTGTAGTGTGTCCAGATATCATCTCATTTAAAAGGTATTTCAGCTTCAAAAAGGTATGTTGGAGATTTTTCACAAAAGAACTGGATACCGAGATTGATGAGATACCTAAGACACATTTATACAGTACACCAGACGAATATCTTGGAAACACATCCCTAGAGGCTGCTGGAGGGAATCCATACCTGTGATTTATGACAACATAAAAATAACCCTAGAAAAGTATAGGCACCTTTACAATATCAATCCAGTCTCTGAAGACAACTTGCAGGCTGGAGAGGAAATGCTCACCCAAGGGAGCACCTTTGAGGAGTTGGATGAGAAATTAACAAGCAGCCCCAAAATACTTACCAAACCCAGTACAGATGCAAGTTTGCAGTTTCAACATGAAGATTAATGAAGCCAAAAGAAAACTCCATGTGAGTTGGAAAGGGCAAGGAGCTAGAGCACTACTACATTCCCCACTACTTAGGTAGAATGTTGGTCAGAACTCTGTCACGTAAACAGCACTGTTCAGACACTAAGCAGAAGGTCAGTGTTAGGAATAACATCATTCATAAACTGACCAGCTCAAACTGGGGTGCTGACCCACAAGTGCTTCAAACAACAGCCACTGCACTCATTTTGTCAGCAGCTGAGTATGCTGCACCTGTGTGGAAGAATTTGGCACATGTGAAACACATTGATGTGACCATAAATGAGTTGTCTTACATCATGATATTTGAGGCCCACACCAACAGAGAAGATCTACCCTCTCATAAGGATAACTCCCCCCAGTATACGGTGGCAAGTATCTGCCAAAGTGGAGAGGAAGAAACAGATGACAAATAATCATCATCCTCTACACAGGCACTTATAATAGCCCAGGTAGCTTCACTCAAGAAAGAGCTGCCTCTGGAGGTCAGAGCCAATCACCATCACTGTCAAAGAGAGGAGATTTCAGCCATGGAAGGAGGCAACACCAAATACTGCCTTGGAGCTGAAGGAAGAACTTGCGGCTAGAAATAACAAATCCTTCACAACCTGGACAGCTCAGCAGGCTGTGGACTAGGATCTCACACTGCAAGCATAACCTTGCATAATGAGGCTGCTTTGATGAGGAACCATTATGTGACTGGGGGAATGACCAAACAGACGACCACCTAGTGATGTGCCCAAACCTCAGCACAAGCTGTACCCCGCTAGCTAAAGATAAGGCCATCTGTGTAGCTGATTATTGGGCTAAATATATTTAAACTTTAAATTTTATTACAGTTGACTTAAACTAGATATTAACGTATGGTGTTCTGGACATGGAAAATAAAATAAAAATAATAAATGATCTTAGTTACACCAAAAATTAACAGTTTTGTCCACAGCATTTGTCAGTCTGATGAACACCAAGTTCATGTTTTTTATCTTATGTGCATGACAAGTGTGTATCAGTTTCATATCAATCGTATGATAATAAGAAGTCAGAATTTGAAACAATCAGACTTGGGTATAACATGTTTCTATTTTAACACTTTCTGATGAACATAAATGATCCACTTACATTTGCAGAAGATTCCACTTCTGTTGCTTTTGCAGATAGTGGAAGTACCTGTATAAAAATTAGTACCAGTCATTTTACTGGAAAGTCGGCTAATGAAATATTTGAAAACTTCAACAGATGGTTAAAGGCCAGTGTATCATCATTAAACCTAATATAAATAACACAAGAATCTCACACAAACAGAACTTGTATAATTCGTCACATGATACACTACACTGTTAAATGAGATGGATGGATAGATGGATTGATGGGGTTACAGGGACCAAACTATGAGGTCATCCTATTCCTATAGGTGTCAAACCAGGAATAGTCCCCAGAGAGGAAGGACACAAAACATAAATCACAAAGAACCCAACTGTGCATGAGAATCAAGAAAACTAAGAGATAGAAGCAAACAGAAGTGAGAGAAGGGCAAAAGGGTAAAGCTGGGTAAGTTGGTCTGTCCAGAACACAGTAGGAGACCGCCAGGACACATTATGTGATGGGAGATGCACAACTCTGCATCTGACCGGTGCTTCCTCGCCCTCCATTATGACAAGAAAACGTGGACAAGTTGATAAATTCTCATGAAAGAGAACAATGACTATGAGACAATAAATCAACAACATATGTAGAAGAATTAAAAAGGTTGGAAGGGCAGGGACCAGACTGAACCACCGAGCAAAGGCAGCCATGGGCCCCCTGGGTTGGTGCAGGTGATGAGGCACCCCTACAGGCCCTCAAGCAACTGTTGAAGCCAATGTGCATTACATCACAGAGAGAAATAGAAACCACATTCATGGGTAAAATGTACAACCGGATCAAAAACTTTTCCATTGTACACTAGTATCGGAGACAGTGTGTAGGCAAGGTTAGGGCTTCGCTGTAATGTGGCCAAAATAGGGAAGTCTAGTAGTATGTAGGCCACAGAGAGTGGGTGGATCATCACATAGGTTGTGGCCATGGGTCAGCCAAGTGTGGCCAATGTGAAGCTGACAGTGAACAGTAGGTTCCCTGTGAGAAGTACAAACGGAAGACTGCCACATCTCCACAGGCCCCTTTATTGCTCGCAGTTTGTTTGGAAAAACCAGGGCACACAAATCCCTGTTCCAAGCCTCCAAGAACTGATGGGCAGTGTTGACCAAAGATCCAGTTCTGGAACCCCCATATTTGAAGTCAGCATCCTGGTAGCCAACTTGGCCAACCAGTCATGACATTCATTCCCTGGGATTACAATGTGACCTGGGTTTCCAGAAAAATATGACCAACTGCCCAGCTTCAGGGGCAGGAAAGAGATCCTGGACAGTCATAAACGATGGATGTTCAGGATAGCACTGGTCAATAGTCTGAAGACTACTTAGGTAGTTACTGCCAATTAAGAGCATCTTACTGCTGCAACAACTAACGTCTTGAGTGAGGGTTCAAGCTATAGCCACCAATTCTGTAGTGACCACACTGCACCCATTTGGCAGGGAGCATTGTTCACTGTACCCCAAATGCGAAGAGGCAAAAACCAGTTTGTCCACTGACTGCAGAGCCATTACTATATACCACTTCCAAACCCGGATATCCACAATGGATAGCCTGGAATGGGTGGCGAAAAATCATGAGGTCTACAGAGCCTTTTGGTCCAAAGGGTAAGTTGAGACTTTCCGAGGATGGGATACACACCACGGGGGCATCCCCAATCTCTCCCTAAAACGAGGTGACAGTGAGGGAAATTGGAGTTCAGAGCAGAGACCCTGTATGCGAACTGTGATCTGGGCTTCTGTTGAGGGAGGTAGATATCCCTACCAGGAAAGAGGACATGGTAGCTTGGATGCTCAGGGAAGCAGCTAATACGTATTGCATAGTTAAGCAGTAGTTGCTAACAACTACCCATAGAAGCCACAAGGCTCGTCTGAAAGGCACCTGTTTCATGTTAGACCCCAATGGTGTACAGGGTTCAGCATCTGCAATGCTGAAGGAAATGCCAAACCATATGCCAGACTCCCATAATCAAGGCAGGACAGGGTCAGAGCTTTGTAGGGCTGCAAAAGTGTACAGCAATCTGCACCCCATCTGGAGTCACTCAGGCAGTGAAGAGTATTAAGATGTGACCAGCATGTTCACTCAAGTTGGCAAAGATGGGGAAGCCAGGTCAACTGGGCATCAAACAGCAGTCCCAAAAAGCGATAAGCCTCCACCACATTGAGCAGCTGGTCATCAAGATTGAGTTTTTGTGGATGGACAGTACGATGGTGACAGAAGTGTATGATGCATGTCTTGGTGGCTGAAAACCAGAAGCCACGGGTATGAGCCCAGGACTGCACCTTCTGTGTAGCACCCTGCAGTCAGTGTTCAGCAACACCTTAGTTGGGGAGCAATAATAAATGCAAAACTCATCAGTGTACATGGACAGTGACATGGTAGTCCTCGCAGCTGCAATTAGACCTTCGATAGCCAATAGAAAAAGAGGCATACTCAATACAGAGCCCTGTGGAAACCATTCTCTTGTGTGTTGGGGGGAGCAGGGGGGGGGGTACTGTGGGAAGCATTGACTTGAACCTGGAAAGTACAGTGTGACAAGATGTTCTGGACAAAAATGGGGCACTCATGAAGGGTAACGAGGATGTTGTGATGCAATGTGGCATCATAATAAGACTCTTGCAAGTCAAAGAAAAAATTATAAGGTACATGCTGGGAAAAAGTTGACCAGATAGTAGACTCCTGGCAGATCAAACTGTCAGCTGTAGAATGGTTTAGGCAAAAACCTCCTTGGGACTGAATCAAAAGACCCTGAGACTCAAGGTACCAACACAGGCACTGGCTCACCATTCATTTGAGCAACTTGTAGAGAACACTAGTCAGACTAATTGGGTGATAGCTGTTCACACCAATGGGGTGTTTACCTGGTTTCAGTACTGAGACAATCACACTTTCTCGCCACTGAGATGGGAATTCAACCATCCACAATCCAGATATAGTTGAAACTGGCAAGAATGTGACATTGCAATCCACCTATTAGCATTTGAGCATTTGACGGAGGGTGTGTTCTGGCCCTGGAGCCATGTCAGGGCAAAGGGAATTCCCACTCACTGAATGGAGGATTATATGGCTCCAGATGACATAGTGAAAGGTAAGTGACTTTGTGCTACCCACTGTTTGAGTACAAGAAATGCAAGCTGATAACCCTCAGATGCAGAGTCTCAAGCATAATGCGAAGTGAAGTGTTTGGCAACAGTCTGGCTCACTGTAGATAACACCATTCAGAGAGATACCAAGTTCACCTGGTGTCCACAGAGGTGTCAAATCTTTGCCCAAACCTGGGAAGGAGGAGTACGCAGTCCAATGGTAGCAACATACCGTTCTCAGCATTCTTGTTTCTGGCATTTTACCATGTAGTGGACCTGGGCACATAGCCATTTGAAGGTAGTGGGGTGCACCATCAACAGATACCATTGGAGAGCTCATTTACTATCTCTAATGGTCACGGCAATTTTGAGGGTCCACCAAGGTACTTTCTTCCGAGAAGGGAGAATAGGGTATCAATAAGTCAGATACATATAACATGGCTCCAGTTGGGCTCTGGGCAGCCACATTGATATCTCCACAGGGCAGAGTGCTGAGAGTGACAGCAGAGGAGGGGGCATCCCAACCAGTTTTGTTGAGACCCCCATCTGCATGGACACCCAGGTGAACAGTAAATTATCACTGTCACACAGGTTATCACGAAGGTTCCAATGGCTAGAGATGAGAAGGTCTGAGCTGCAAATGGGAAGATCAACGGGGGAATAATATTCACATGTCACAATGAAGTGCGTGGGAACACCGGTATTCAAAAAAGCAAAGATCAAGCTCTGTGAGCAAGCTTCCAACATCTTTCCTGTTGCCAGTGGTCATTGTTCCATCCCACAAAGGGTTGTGGGCATTGAAGTCAAGCAGTATTAGGGAATGTGAGGGGGGAGGAGGGAGGGGGAGAGAGGGGAGCTGGGAGAACAGTGCAGACCAAGATTCCATGACACTTCATTGTCAGGAGGTAGATATGTATTATGGACAGTAAAATCCAGAAACATGCTTGCATTAACAGCCACAGCCTCCAAAGTTGTATCAAGTGGCATGTGTTTGCTTGTAGATAAAGTCCAGAATGTGTGTGCAAACACAGCCCGATGCTCTTCAATAGTAAGAACAGCCCCGACAGCCACAGAGGGTATGGGTCTGCATTGCTGAAAACCAAGCTTCCTGGGGGGGGAGGGTAATGTAAAAAGCAGTGGAAACATATGAGAGGTGTCGTAGCTCAACCAAATGACCAAAAAAACAGCTACAGTTCCATTGAAGGCTCGCATCATCAATGAAGGGCCAAAGGAGGCAGGTCATGCCTCAGGAGTGCCTGCTGCCACTAGGTGTGAGGATATGGCATCAATACACAATAGTTCAGAATCATTATATGGGGTGGAGGGGGGTCTAGAGCCACGGGGGCACCAGGAATGCCACCTCAGTGTCCAGTGGCATGATGGCCACTGGAATCTCCTTCTTCTCAGAGGGCTTCTTCTAGTTTTTTGTTTTGTTTTTTTTTTGTCTTTAGATGATTATGATGTCCATGAGGGATTGTCCACCCTAGGTTCTGGGACAGAGGAGGAAAACAAAGTCCTATGACCCACAACCTGTGGCTCCCTCAAGCCACTGGCTGGCATCTGGTTGCAGATCAGCAGATTCCTGGCAAATGAGCACCCCAAGGGACCCATTCCTGGTAAGAGATGCTGGGCATTGCTTCTCTGGCTGGAGTTGAAGACTGATGTCCCCAGTGGGTGGGGAGCTCATTACTCCCAAATGGGGTATGTGGTAACCAGTAGGAGGTGGCCCCTGCAACCACCAGGGGAGTGGATGTAATAGAGCAGCTGTAAGGGCCTGAAGTAGGTAACATGGAGGACAATGGTACAGTGTTAGAGAGGATGACATTGCCGTAGCTGTAGCACACATCATCATCCATGTAGGATGCAAATGGTCATACCTCTTCTTGGCATCTTGATACCTGATTTGGTCAAGAGTATTGCATTCTTGGATTTTCTTCTCTCTTTGGAAGACCGTGCCATGCAATGAGCAGGGTGGAATGGTGGTCCCCACTGTTGACACAGATGGGAGTAAAGGTGCAAGGAATGTTCAGGTGCAACTGACATCCACAATTCCTACAGATGATGCAGGTATTACAATGTGGAAACATGTATCTGAATCTCATGGTTTTGTAACAACACATGGGAGGAGGGACACACAGTTTCACATCACATCAATACCCCCATCACCTTGAGCATTTCAGGCAATGAGTCACCTTCAAAGGCCAAGATGAAGCTCCCAGTATCAACCCTATCATCCTCTGGGCCCTGCTGGACATGACAGAGAAAATGCACACCTCATCACTCCAAATTGTCACGTAACTTACCATCAGTCTGTAAAAGGAGATCACAGTGGAAGATGATACCCTGTACCATACTGGGACAAAGGAAGTGTAAAAGTTACAGGGATGTCACCCAGCTTGTCATAGGGGAGCAACATCTGTGTCTGAGCAGAGGATGCTATCTTTAATCAGAACGGAACCACTTTTCATTTCTGAAATCACTGCTACTTCCCCAAACCAGTCCTGAAGGTGTTCAACAAAGAATAATGGCTTTGTAGTACAAAATAAATCCCCATCAGTCCTAGAACATACTAAGCATTTGGGGGAGTATTTCTCCCTTTTCCCCTAGCCCTACAATACTCCCACAGTGTAGCCAGGGAAGGAAACATTTTGGCACCATATTTCTCTGCACTATAATATGTCTTTCATTCAGAAGACACTGCTGGGGCCATACAGCGACCAGCAGAAGAAAGTTTAATTCACTTCATGTGCGAGTCATCCGCCATGGAACCACTCACTCAAAATGGGGGCTCTCCTCATGGATGCCACCCAGCCATAGCAATTGCTACCTGGCCAGTAAATGATTGCTTGGAGTCCCTGTACCCCAGACATAACAGGCACATGCTCCTTAGCATGCACAGGGAGCTTCCAGCTCAGGCACCAATAATTTATTCCCTGTGTGTTCAGGGGGCTACCACCCTGCAGGTACTTGGTGACCTACATCTCCCCCCCCCCCCCCCCCCCCAATGGAATGACTAATGCACTGGGTGCTGGGTTTTTGGGTGTATTACCTTGGCCAGAAAGGAAGGGTGCAAAGATAGAAAGGCTCAAAAGGTGGAATATACATTGCAGTGAGCGACCTTTCCCACACGATCCGCACTTGTAAAATTTGGAAGATGAATAGCTGGTCAAACCCATCAATGGGGACCATGCGTTTAAGAATAAAAATTTGTAGAATACCGGGAGGGAAGAAATCGAGTGTCCAGTACCGTAAACCACATAGATGCATGGTCGGCCCCATCCAGTGCAAAGGCAGAGGGGAAAGAAGAATAGAAGGGTGGACTTGCAGCACAGAAAGGAAAGGAGCACTGCAAGGACTAGGGCTTCGTGTTGGCCAGGCACATATTCACAAAAGAGTTGTGAGCCCTCTAGGGGGTGTTAAAAGAGAAATTAATTGTCAGGGTTACAGGACAGCAGTTGTGGCATTCTTCTGGGAAAGCCCACTTCCTCATCATGAACACTGCTTCATCTGCAGTTAACTTACAGACTATTCCAATAACACAAAAAAACAATAAAAAGTCTCCAAAGGTTTAATGTTAACACAGAAAAGAATCACATATATGGGTGCACATGTATTCAGCAACGTGCCAAGGCACATTAAATGTCTTTTGGGTATCATAGTGAATTAAAGATCTGTTGGAAAACTTCTACTCCAGTGAACAGTATCTTCATAGAAATTTTTAAAATTAATGTATTATGCTGTAATATAATCAATATCTGCATTGTAATACAATAATATTTTGTAAAGTTAAGCCATTTTATTGCATTGCACTAAAAATGTATGAGGGTGTGCTGAAGAGTAATGCCTCAGAATTTTTTATGTGAAAGCTCTTAAAGTTTTTTAAATAGCACAATAATAATTATTATTCTGCATTATCTACACCTTTATTTCTCAACATAGTCACTCTGTCAAAGAACACATTTCTTCCAGCGAGAGACCAGTTTGTTGGTACCGTCACTGTAAAATGTTTGACTTTGTTGACTGAAGTCCTCAAAGGTGTTCTTGTTGTGTTGTTTTGCGAACAGATGAAAACTGGATGGGGCCAAGTCGAGAGTCTACAGTCAGTGGCAGTGAACCCAAGGCGTCACATTGCTGCAAATGTCGCAGTGCTTGTGCACAGCCTGAAACTGTTATGCTGAAGGAGAGGGTGTGCACGAACTCTTCAAATTCATTCTTTCAGTTTTCTGAGGGTATTGCAGTACCTTGCAGGGTTTTTGGTAGTGCCCTTAGACATGAATTTCAAATTCATCACACTCTGAACATTACACAACGCTGTGCATGGCTTTGCCTGTCGATGGCATGGTCTTGAATTTTTTGGGCATTGGTGGTCCTCCGTGATGGGACTCCACTGATGCTTTCTTATTTTCGGGGTCAAAATGACGAACCCAGCTTTTATCACCTGTCACAATGCTGTTAAGAAAACCATCACCCTCACTCTCAAAATGCCAAAGAAATTGTTGACTGATATCCCATTTCCCATGCTTCCTGTCAGAAATGAGCATTTGAGGCACCATACACACAGTTTTCTGTACCGCAGTTCTGCAATGATGGCCTGTACACACACTCTTAATACGGCACATTTACCTGAGAGCTGCATGTATTATCGAATGATTTTCTCTGATGAGTTCTTCAATCCGATTCCAACAAGTCTCACTGGTTGCCATATACGATCAACCCACTTCGAGCTCTGCCACAAACGTTAGGTTAGCACCACATTTCCCTTCATTACGAGCACGAACAACCCAACTTCGCACACTACTGGTGTAGATACAATCATAACCGTAGACGTCTTTCATTTCTCTATGAATTGCAATTGGAAGCACGTTTCCTGCGGTTAGAAATTCGATTACAACATGCTGTTTCTCATGCGCCCACATAGTTACGTTACACACCACCAAGTTACATGCCACATGTTGGAGCCCTCTAGCAGCAGAGGATTTATCAGCGAAGCGGGAAAGTCGCCTGAGTAATAGGCATTACATGTAATATCTCAACCAATATTGAGAACAGAATAAAAAATTTACAGGTATTACTTTTCAGCGCGCCCTCGTACATCCCAGAGTTATTTCTACAGCCTGGAAACTTCTCTTCACAAAATCCATGGAATATGATTCATGTAAAGCAACAAAATAATAATGAAAGGAAAATGCTGATTCATTCACAAGCATAACTAAACAGATCAGTATTTATGAACATACAATTATACAATCAACTTACAAAATGTGATGATACCTTCATTCGGTCAAGTTCGCATTCAAGGAAAATTAAGAATGGAATGTACTGCTGGAGAATGTGAAATTATATTGTAGATGGTTCAAATGGCTCTGAGCACTATGGGACTCAACTTCTGAGGTCATTAGTCCCCTAGAACTTAGAACTAGTTAAACCTAACTAACCTAAGGACATCACAAATATCCATGCCCGAGGCAGGATTCGAACCTGCGACCGTAGCGGTCTTGCGGTTCCAGACTGCAGCGCCTTTAACCGCACGGCCACTTCGGCCGGCTATATTGTAGAACATCATTCAATACAGTAGTAATAATGGAAATATTTTCATGCTTGGTGATTTCATTTCCTTTCTTTTCATTTGATTTTCAACTGTCAAAAATTTAATCCATGACCTCGCTCAAGAGCAAGAAAAATAAATACAGGAATCATGATACAGTGTACAGTCAAATCATTATGATCGGTTTTCATCAGTTTCCTAGTTTCAACATTAACAGACTGTGAGCAACAAGTAATGTGAAATAAAGAATGAATTCCCTTAATACAAATAAGCTACCACTTCTGTATCTGTTATACTGTATTTTGCAAGTGGTAACGAAATGTTGTCAACAGCTATTAACCAAATAAATGATTCCTTATTCGTATGATCTCTGAATCCATTTTACACACTCTCTCTCTCTCTCTCTCTCTCTCTCTCTCTCTCTCTCTCTCTCTCTCACTCACACACACACACACACACACACACACACACACACACACACACACAGAAGAAAACGATCTTGTAGGAAACAGTACAACAGTACATACCGTTCTAGCTGTGGTTCGCTGAAGCTGGTTTGGGGTCACAGTTGTGATAGTTGTACAACGTCCACTCTTATAGGAAATCCAGTACAGTGGGTCTTTAGCAGCATCCTGGCAATCACTGCGGAGGCTACATCTAGCAAAATATTTCAGTAATTTAGTTCCAGTTCTGATAGTGTTAAGCCGTAAATGAACAGGTCTGAATAATTAGTGGTTCTATTATACAATAAATGATATTCTAATGGGCCAACATCATTGCACTGCATTTAAAGGGTTTAGTAGATAGACTTTTTTTCATCTGCGACCTTAGGATAAACTATATTCGTATTAAAGAGGCAGTTTAACATACAGTAAAAAATTCAGTTCAGTTCAGTGTAGTGTTACAATAACTATTAGTGATTCAATTTTCAAAGCTTGGTCTAGTTAAAATGAAGACAAGAATACCGTATTTGCTTGAAGCAAACTAGATTTTAAGAGAAATAATGCACTGCAACCTAGATAATGATAAAATCAATTCCAAGTGTGACAAAGTCTCACAGGACTTTGCACATTACTTACTTATTTTCAAGAGAGCACCAGCCACAGTATGGATCCTTGGCACCTAAACAGTCCCAGCAAGTCTTGTAAACACTGCACGACTGCACTTTCACTTTGGACACCTGTAACAGAAATGATAATGTTGCAGTAAAAACAGGCTGACGATTAACAGAAGTGTAGTTTCTCTAGTCCCCACATTTTCTACATTTGTTCAAAATGTGTAATATATATAAGATATGGGACACTACTCAGTTATGAGGAATATAATGGCACACCAAATGTAGACAGTTGATAACGTAACCAAACATTGTCCAGAAAGTGAAGGAAAGCAGACTTTGATTTATAGGGCATGGTGCTCAAATGCCATAAGTCACAGTTCGAAAGTAGTGATGGTGGTAACACCCGGAGAAACACTTCTCCTTGGCCGATTCAGGAAAGGATGGATGGGCGAAACTATTAAGGACCCATAACAGCTGACTACCGAATCTAACTGGATGCAAACAGTTAGTTACTAGAGGCAGTTTGTAAGGTTGGTACATGATCTTCGAGGTTGATGAAGTGCTGGCTATGTAAGCAAGTAAGTGTAACAGACAGAAAGCATATACATCGCATTCCACAATGTTTAGACGGCAGATCATGTTCTGTTTAGGGCTCAATCAATATCAGTATGGTGAAATAGCGTTGCAGGGCGAACAAATATTGACGTTCACCGTACGCGGAGTGTGAAACAGTGTGCAGGACGAAGATAAGTAAACTTCACTCGGGTACCATGGCGCTGTTTACCCACTCCCTTAAGGGTTATGTTAGTTTGATGTAATGGAGAAGGTTCAAATTTAAAACTAGAGTAAATTACACGGATCTTCTGAGTAACGGCCGGCCGCTGTGGCGGTTCTAGGCGCTACAGTCTGGAACCGCGCGACCGCTACGGTGTCGCAGGTTCGAATCCTGCCTCGGGTATGGATGTCTGTGATGTCCTTAGGTTAGTTAGGTTTAAGTAGTTCTAAGTTCTAGGGGACTGATGACCTCAAATGTTAAGTCCCATAGTGCTCAGAGCCATTTGAACCATTTTTCGGAGTAACGTGTGGTAAGGAAGTGTTGTGCAGGAACCCATTTGCGTTGCTGAAGTCACGTTAGAAGGGATGTTAAGTGAGAAAGTGTCTTTTAAATTAACAACTGGAGAAGAACTCCGTAAAAAGAAAAACAAACTGTAAAGCTGGATGTGTCTATTACATCTACCATCCGTTGTCTATTAACTTACACTGACGGGGCAAAAAAATATCCCTAAAATCAAAGATGTGATGTAACGCCCAGTATTTAATTTTTAGATAACCAATAGGACTGATAAATTTAGGTGCTGCTCTGTCAAAATGGATTTTCTAATACGTAGCCACGAGAACAAGCCTGCTGTTTCCCGCCGTAATGGTAACATTACAAGCGTTGAAAAGTGTGGAAAATACACTTTTAAAATGCAAGCTAAACCTAATACCCACAACAAAAAGAAGCGGAACGTCAAAAAAAGATTCACGATGTAAAAAGTATGTCTGGTAGTTTCAGAACACTAGTAAGCAGTGAATTGAAAACGAGTAATATTATAGATAGCCTCAGGAACGAAGATACTGAAATCTAAGCCATCAGCGGCATCTAAGAATGCAGACATAAGTCTCCTAACAATTTGCTCACGATCGGTCAGAGTTTACCAAAGATATGAACGAAAATCTGGTAAAGTTAACACAAGAGAGAGATGAAAGTACTAACGGCTAAATAACAGTGACTGTTCATTCTGAAGTCATGGAAACAAAAATCTTAATGAAAGGAGGAGAAATACTTTGAAGTTACGAATTCATGTTTTTGACTAACAACAAAATTATGTTCAGACATGAGAAAAATCGAGAATTAATTGTTTAATGCTATCTGAGACTTCAAAATTGTTGAAATAGAAATAACTCAGGAAGTAGATGAAACAACTCTACAGATATGTGGAGCCATCCGGTTTCATCTGCGGTGCACAGTACCTTGAAAATGTTAAGCGGGTTTCGAACTACATATTAGTGGAATGTGTACCGTATTCTGTATGAAACACATCAGCAACAAAGCAGTTTTGTCCTGAACTTTCGACAATTACTTTAACCCCGTTAAAAAAAATTGAGATTTACGAGTCCCCTCGAAAGTGACGTGTGAGACTAACTTTAGCAACGAGAATGAAGGGCAGAATGCTTCGGCTCTCCTATCACTCGTTGGTGCAACGGGGTCTAATGGGACACTCAAGTAGAAAAGCTAGTAGCAGCCCCTGGAAGCACAAAGTGCGTTTTCTTGTATTCCAGCTAAAACAGCGTGTCAGTGATCAGATAAAACGTAAAGAAAAACGTATAACAAGAACGTAGGGACCATAAAGGAATACAATGTTCCGCGTGGTATTTCAAAGTTTGAATACTTGCTTGTTCCCATTTCGTTTCTCTCCACAACACACAACAAAAATTCTCTCTCTCTCTCTCTCTGTGTGTGTGTGTGTGTGTGTGTGTGTGTGTGTGTGTGTGGACGCACACGCAACCATCCCTCAAAGCTTTAGCGTAGATGACTTGGCCCTGTCACTCATTGTCAGTACGCCAGGAGAACTAATGCTACCTTAAAGACAGATATGGCCTTCAGACCACGTTACCACAGTGTATTAGTTTGTGTAATATAACGAAAACCACATACACTGATTTAGTGGAAACAAGCATGATTCAAAGGAGATATTTTTAGTCGCTCTTAGAACAGAAGTCGAGCAAGAAACATCGCGTCTGCAGTATCAGTCGCAGTACATGAATCTGATTATAGGCTCTGCACTCTTTCGTCGCATTTTTGTTGCCTGTTATTTGCAAGTACTATAATCAATAGGTGCAACATAAACTAAGGGCACTTAACTGTTAGTTGATGGTGACTTGGTTATCAACACCACTAAAGTTGTCAGTGATTGAAACAAATCATAACAAGAAGAGTGTTAAAAAGAATGAAGGGTCCTATACATTTCAGGGATGAAATAAATTAATAATATCATGTTCCCTCAGGATACTATAGAATGCACAGTGACTCACTTATGGATTTATATGCTATTCAATGGAGATAGAACAATCCTTGCATAGAAAATTTAACTCGTTTATTACATAAATGGCTTGCATCGCGGTTTATATTTAAGAATCACTATTAATCTAGTATAACAGGTCGTTGGGATATTCCACAAATCATAATACAATAAACGAAGACGCAGTTAAATGGTTCAAATGGCTCTGAGCACTATGGGACTTAACATCTGTGGTCATCAGTCCCCTAGAACTTAGAACTACTTAAACCTAACTAACCTAAGGACATCACACACAGCCATGCCCGAGGCAGGATTCGAACCTGCGACCGTAGCAGTCGCGCGGTTCCGGACTGAGCGCCTAGAACCGCTAGACCACCGTGGCCGGCGAAAGAAGAATAGGATTTACCGTACCGTCGACGACAAGATCATTAGTGGCAGAGCACAAGCCCGGATATAAAAGGAAGGGGGATGGAATTGGCTGTGCCGTTTACACAAGCACCGTTCCAGCATTAGCCTTAATCGCTATGGGGACACTATGGGAAGAACGAATCTAAAGAGGGTGTTCGCTGTTCCCGTTTGCGAGTCCAGTACCTTTGCTGCGTCGCCTCTCTCGGTATATAAGCACGGCAACCAGACAGCATTCTGCGATACGCTGACATGGTTTCTCGAGGCGACAAAATAGCGTAAATATGACTGGGTGTTCTAGATCGTATGTCATTCATTGTCTGTGTTTTCTATGTAAAAATCAATGCAGATATGAGTCATACTTTCTACACATCGCTTCGTCTGAGAAATGCGAGCAAGCAACTCTTCGAAGCATTAAGTCCTGTCGATGACTTTGATCAGCTGCCAACCTGAGAATAACTGACAATTTCCGACAACCGCATTGCCTTCCTGCAATACTACTTTAATACAATAATGCTGAATATCTTTCTATGAAATATACAAACTACTACATAAAATTTAGCTCCTTTACTGTGCTACTGTGAAAGTAAAAATCTGAGGGAATTCTAACCGTGGATAAGACGCCTACTTCCTAAACAGACTGAAATGGCATAAGCAGATCAGCAATCCTAAGACATGCTATCAAGGAAATACCGGACTTCAAAACAAAAATTAGGAAAGTTATGTATAACAATTTAATTTCTCCATTGCGAATCTGGTTGAACATCATGACAGTAGGGACGGCTATAGACTAATATTTCCCTACATATACAAACGTAACACCAACAACGTGATACAGAGTCCGTGAATTTAGCTAACGCGTAAGCCTAAATTTCAGTCGCTCTCTCGTTTTTGGTTTCTGATGTAATATAGCGGTTACAGCCACTTTCTGAGCACTTCAGAGGAAAACTTCGGAAAAAATTAATTTAATCCCCCCTCCACAAAAGAGTTTCTTTTTTTTATTCTTTGACGCTTTGGAGAGTATTACCATAATTGCAATGAAATGAATACCTCTAGCTGCATACAGGGGTTGATATACGTCAACGGGGACAGTTGAAAATGTGTGCCCCGACCGGTACTCGAACTCGGTATCTCCTGCTTACATGGCAGATCCATCTGAACCACCGAGGACACAAAGGATAGTGCGACTGCAGGGACTTATCTCTGGCATGCCCCCCGTGAGACCCACATCCCCAACTTATCGTCCCGCACAATATTCATAGTGCCCCTGCCCACTATACTCATTACTCGCGGCTTTTTGCCGATTCCCGTAAGAGTTCGGGCACCGTTTGTGCATCCGCACAGAAGAAGATGGTCAAATGGCCGGTGAGCCTTAACTATATACATATACTACCATAATACCATTTCCCCTCCTGGCAGACTTTGTTGACTGTCGCTTAGTATAGATCTTGTCACTTGTGAAATATTATAGTTCTTCCCAGGACCACTCACTGTGCATATACACACTATATCATTCTTTGCTCGCCGTGGATATGGCGTTTGTTTTTGTCGCCATATGTATTTCCTGACGGCTCTGAGCACTATGGGACTTAACATCTATGGTCATCAGTCCCCTAGAACTTAGAACTACTTAAACCTAACTAACCTAAGGACATCACACAAAACCCAGTCATCAGGAGGCAGAGAAAATCCCTGACCCCGCCGGGAATCGAACCCGGGCGTGGGAAGCGAGAACGCTACCGCACGACCACGAGCTGCGGACATTTCCTGACGCCACATCACGTTAATAAGGCAGGCCTTGCCAAACACCTAACTATCTGAATTCGTTAAGTCCCTTAATACATGGGGAGAATCATTTGGTAACATATACTGATGCGCCAAAGAAACTGGTATATGCATGCGTATTCAAATACAGAGATATGTGACCAGGCAGAATACGGCGCGGCGGTCGGCAACGCCTATAGAAGACAAGGAGTGCCTACGGCAGGTTATAAAGATTTAAGTGAGTTTGAACGTCGGGTTATAGTCGGCGAACGAGCGATGGGATACAGCGTCTCCGAGATAACGATGAAGTGGGGATTCTCCAGTGTGGCCATTTCACGAGTGTACCGTGAATATCAGGAATCCGGTAAAACATCAAATCTCCGACATAGCTGCGGCCAAAAAAACATCCTGCAAGAACGGGCCCAACGACGGCTGAAGAGAATCGTTCAATATGACAGAAGTGCAATCCTTCCGCAATTTGCTGCAGATTTCATTGCTGGGCCACCATCAAGTGTCAGCGTGCAAACCTTTCAACGAAACATCACCGATATGGGCTTTCGGAGCCGAAGGACCACTTGTGCACCCTTGGTGACTGCACGGCACAAAGCTTTACGCCTCGCCAGGGCCCGTTAACACCGACACTGGACTAGTGATGACTGGAAACATGTTGTCTCGTCGGATGAGTCTCGTTTCAAATTATATCGGGCGGATGAACGTGTACGGGTATGGAGACAACCTCATGAATCCATGGATCCTGTATGCCAGAAGGGGACTGTTCAAGCTGGTGGAGGCTTTGTAATGGTGTGGGGCGTGTGCAGTTGGAGTGATATGGGACATGTGATACGTCTAGATACGACTCTGACAGGTGATACGTACGTAATAATCCTGTCTGATCACCTGCATCCATTCATGTCCTTCGTGCATTCCGACGGACATGGGCAATTCCAGCAGGGCAATGCGACACCGCACACGTCCAGAATTGCTACAGTATGGCTCCAGGGACACTTCTGAGTTTAAACACTTCCGATGGCCACCAAACTCCTCAGATATGAACATTATTGAGCATATCTGGGATGCCTTGCAACGTGCTGTTCAAAAGATCTCCACCCCCACGTACTCTTACGGATTTATCGACAGCCCTGCAGGATTCAAGGTGTCACTTCCCTCCAGAACTACTTCACACATTATTCGAGTCCATGTCATGTCGTACTGCGGCGCTTCTGCGTGCCCGCGGGTACCCTACACGATATTAGGCAGATGTACCAGTTTCTTTGGCTCTTCAGTGTATATGGCGAACAAGATTGATGCTATCAAACAAAAATTAATCCTACGGAAAAATCAGTTTTAAGTTCATGACATCAACTTTAGCAGATAGATGTACAGTGTAGCATCCGGATCAACGACCTGTTGAATCAACGAATTTACAAGACTTCTACAAAATCTTATTCCACAAGTAATATCCTCGGGTACAGAGACAAGCCGCCGAAGTTATTTCAATGTTTGGTTCAACATATGTGGGTGAAATTATTTCTGTTTTGCAGTTGACAAAGTTCCGCCAACGAAAGGGTGCAACATATATTAATCTGCTTAAATCCATGTGTTTGACTTAATCACGAGCCATAGTTCCAAATATATTACATATTCTAAAATCGAAATATGCATAAATTTATAAATTTCACAGTTACATGTTAAATGCCTGTATGTACTTTTTTTTTAGCTCTGTTCATTGTATTAGCACAATGTAATGTACTTACTTAATCAAATAACAGAAGTACTGTTTTGCCAGAATATTAAATTTGAAAATAAACACTAATGATAAAATCCTGCTTAAGGGTATGGTTCAATATTCGCCACTTGGAAGTAGTCGCACTATGTTGAAAACACGTGTTCCCAAGTTTCCCGCGTGTGTATCCTCCGTCATATAGCCGTCTCACTCACACCTCGGAATACCGCAGTGGTGGTGGAAGCAGGACCGCTAAGTGGACACGATCGCGCTAGAGCAGCGCGAGCGCGCCCCGGGAACGTGTATCTTGGCCAGGCCTGATGTAAGTGCAGAAATGTCGTGTACACCGCTAGTCTGCCAAAAATGCAAACTATGTTCCGCGTATTTTCATGTTTGAAGCGAATTTGTATCTTGACCCATCCGGATAGGCACACGCGTTAGCAAGCCGCTTCCGGGACTGGCGGAGACGCGCCGTCCTAGGATCGAATCCGAAGGTGGAGTAACGGCGAGGGCCGGTGTATCGGGCAGCCTGGATGTGGTTTCTAGGCGATTGCCCACCACCGATTAGGTGAATATCCAGCTAGCACCCACGTCCCCGCTTCAGTTACACGATTTGGAAACATTTCGAAAACGTTCTCATACTTTCATGTGTGATAACACAAAACGCACTGGTGACAGGACGGGCATCTGGCCACCCTCTAACTCCTTTATCATTGTCAGCTTCAGATTAAATAGGACTGGGAAAGAGAAAATGAGAGAAGAACCGACTTTGTGCCTTGTTCCAGATGAACCCGGCATTCGTCCAAATGCGTTTAGAGACCGGCCAAGAACAATGCACGTGCTGACCATTGTTACTTCGGTTCAACTTCCTGTCTAAATAAGTACAGTTACAGAAGTTACGCTCCAAGTGCAGGAGCTTTCACGGTTTGCAAAACATCATGCACTGGGTACATAAAAATATTCAGTATTTTACTCCTCATTTCTTATCTTGTCCTTTGTAAGACAATCACGAGAAGATTTTTACAGGCATTCGTGATCACAAGTTCTCTACTTCTTTGTCGTCATCGTCGTCATAGAAGAAGTAGTAGAGGTGGTAGAAGTAGTAGCGGTGATGGTAGTAGCGTCTTCACTCCGGAGATTGGTTTCATGCACATCTCCACGCTGCACCTACTGCGACCAATCGTCGTTCATTTGTACCTGTTTGCTGTATTCAAGTATTGGTCCCCCTCTACCATCTTTACACCGCCCCCTCCCTCCGTCACACACACACACACACACACACACACACACACACACACACACACACATTTTCCTCCATTACTACAGTGACGATTCCTTGATGCCTCAGAATGTGTCCTACCAACCGATCCCTTCTTTGTCTCAACCTGTGCCATGTATTTTTTGTCCCAAGTCCATTCAGTGCCACTTCATTACATATTTGCACTACCCATATAATCTTCAGCATTCTTCTGTAGCTCCTACTCTCTCCTTGTCTCTACTGTTACATCATACACGATTCACATCTGCATAAGGTTACACTCCAGACAAATAGCAGTAAAAAAAGACTTCTTAAAACATACATTTACATTCGATGTTAAATATATTTCTCTTCTTCAGAAGATCTTTTCTTGCTGTCGCTAGCTGCATTTTATATCCCGTCTACGACGACAATTGTAGTTATTTTGCCGCCCCAACAGAAAAACTGAGAAAAGACACACTTTTGGTCTCTCACTACCTAATCTAACTCCCTCATTATCATCTGATTTAATCGTCTACATTCCATTATCCTTGTTTTACTGTTCTTGACAATCATCTTATAATATCTTTTCGAGGCACTACTCATTCCGTTCAACTGCTCTTCGAAGTCCTTTGCTCTCTATAACACAATTACTGTGTCATCGGCAAACTCCGAAGTTTTAATTTCTTCTCCTTGAAGTTTCATTCTCTTTCCCAATTTCTCCTTGGGTTCCTTTGCGGTCTGTCGATGTGCAAACTGAATAACAGCGGGGATAGGTTACAACATTCTCTCACTCCCTTTCCAACCAGTGTTTCCCTTTCATGCCTCTCGGCTCCTGCAAATACCGTCTGGTTTCAGTATAACTTGTGCATAATCTATCGCTCCCCTTATTTTATCCCTGCTTCCTCCAGAATTTCGAAGAGCGTATTCCAGTCAACATTGTCGAACATTCTATAAATATATAAATTTTATAAACGTAAAAGAAGGAAGGAAAACTAGAGTTTAACGTACCGTCGATAGCGCGATCGTTAAGAAGGATCGCAAGCTCCGATTGCGGAAAATGAGGATGGAAATTGGCCATACCTTTGTCAGGGGAAATACCCCAGCATTGCATAAGGCGATTTATGGGAATCACGGAAAACCTAAATCTTGGTGGCCGGACGGGGATTTGAATGATTCCAGTGTGCTAACCACTGCGCCACCTCGCTCGGTACAATAAACGTAGGTTTGCCTTTTTCCAACCAATCATGTGAGATCCATTGCGGTTACAAAAGTCATAAGATACCTCCTAACATCGTGCTGGACCCCCTTTTCCCCGATGTAATGCAGCAACTCTACGTGGCATGGACTTAGCATGTTGTTGCAACTCCCCCGCAGAAATATTGAGCCACCTTGTTTCCATATAGACGTCCATAACTGCGAAAGTGTTGCCGGTGCAGGATTTCGTGCACGTACTGACCTCTATGTTATGTCCTATAAATGTTCGATAGGATTCGTGTCGGGCGATCTGGGTGGCCAAACTATTCGCTCTAACCGTCCAGAATGTTCTTCAAACCAATCGCGAACAACTGTGGCCCTGTGACATCGCGCATTGTCATCCATAAAAATTTCATCGTTGCTCTCGAACAAGACATCCGTGAATGACTGCAAACGGTCTCTGCCGGTATGTGGCCGACCGGTTCTAGGCACTACAGTCTGGAACCGCGCGACCGCTACGGTGTCGCAGGTTCGAATCCTGCTTCGGGCATGGATGTGTGTGATGTCCTTAGGTTAGTTAGGTTTAAGTAGTTCTAAGTTCTAGGGGATTGATGACCTCAAATGTTAAGTCCCATAGTGCTTAGAGCCATTTGAACCAAATGGTCTCCAAATAGCTGAATATCCAGAGTACACAGTCCATTCCATGTAAAGACACTGTCCACACCATTGTGGAGTCACCACCAGCTTGCACAGTGCCTTGTTCATAGCTTGGGTCCATGGATTCGTGGGGTCTATACCATACTCGAACCAACTGAAACCGGGACTCATCTGACCAGGTCACGGTTTTCCAGTCGTCTACGGTCCAACCGATATAATTACGAGTTCAGGAGAGGCGATGTCGTGCTGTCAGCAAAGGCACTCGCGTCGGTCGTCTGCCGGCATGGCCTACTCACGCCAAATTTCGCCGAACTGTCCTAACGGATCCGTTCGTCGTACGTCTCACATTTATTTCTGCCGTTGTTTCACGCTGTGTCGCTTGTCTGTCAGCACTGACAGTTCTACGCAGACGCCGCTGCCGTCGGTCACTAAGTGAAGGCCGTCAGCCACTGCGTTGTGCGTGGTGAGAGGTAATGCTCGAAATTTTGTATTCTCGGCACGCTCTTGACACTGTGTATCAAGAAGTATTGAATTCCCTAATGATTTCCGAAATGAAGTGTCCCACGCGTCTAGCTCCGACTACCGTTCGGCATTCAAAGACTTAATTCCCTCCGTGCGGTCATGATCACGTCGCAAACCATTTCACATGATCACCTGAATACAAACGACAGCTTCGCCAATGCACTGCCCTTTTATGTACACGATACTACCGCCATTTGTGTATGTACACATAGTTATTCCATGACTTTTGTCACCTCAGTGTATCTCAGTAATGCCTTGCGTGTTTCTACATTTTCCCGGAATCCAAAATGATCACCCCCGAGGTCGGTGTCTACTATTCTTTTTCATTTTTTCCAAATAATGTGTGTTAGTGTTATTCAAGAATGACTTATTAAACTAATAGTTTAGCACTACATTTGTCAGCAAATTCTATTTTTGGAATTTTAATTATTACACTCCTCGTACAGCCTGAGGGTATTTCGGCTGTATAATATCCATATAACAGGTTGTAAGACGTGTGTATTTCTACTGCCTATTGTCAAACCACAATTTATGAAAGATTTTTATTTTTTATTAATAGGATTAAGTAGGAATAATTAATATTTGTCATTTTGGAAATAATTGTGGTAGCAGGGAATGTCTGCACCAAAGTATTGTTGGCGGGAGAGACTGCACTTAAGCATTCGTAGGAAGTCAGTAGTAAGCGAGATGTGAAGCGAGTCGGTAGCAGGTCTGAAGCGAGAGGTTGAGAGGAGCGGTGTGCCTGCCAGCCACCAGCTATGATTTACAAGAGATTATAAACGGATGTACAGAGACATGAGCTAACTATTATCGTGAGAGGAACTAATATTATTGAATTATTTTTATTGAGAAACTCAAGAATACTGACGGTATGTTTGCGCAATGGTAGTTGTAAGATTATTGTAAAAAGTAAGTATCATATGAACGTTTGTAAGATCATTTCATTACCAGCAATAAATATTTGAAGAAAAGTTTTCAGAATATAATTAATTTTTGCCAGCAATGTTGCATTACTGATTATAATCCATCCCAAAAACCATCAACGAAAAACTTTGCAAAATTTTATTGTTGTCAAGAAAAATTTTAACTATGAATTACGTAACTTCAGTCAAATTAATCAAAGAATAACGTCAGCTTCGCTATTAAAGAATAACGCCAGCTTTGGTAATAAATACAGCCACTTATTATGACAGCCCACCAGCAGCTCATAGAGATAGTAAAACAGAGTAAGTATATTCATGTCGCAGTTCGATGTAGCAGTCAGATGGCGATCCAGTAACAGTTTTGGGTTATTGCAGGTAATGACTGAGGGCCACGACGACGACACATTCTATGCTTCGTCGAAATAATCAGCAAATCACTTTTAATAAAAAATGGCTTTGAGCACTATGGGACTTAACATCTATGGTCATCAGTCCCCTAGAACTTAACACTACTCAAACCTAACTAACCTAAGGACATCACACAACACCCAGTCATCACGAGGCAGAGAAAATCCCTGACCCCGCCGAGAATCGAACCCGGGAACCCGGGCGCGGGACGCGAGAACGCTACGGCACGACCACGAGCTGCGGACACACTTTTAATAAGCAGCATTTAAATTTATATGCGAATATTGCACTTATTACTATTGAGAAAGAGAATTAATTTCAAAGGGAAGATTTCATTTGTTATTAGCCGGCCGGAGTGGCCGAGCGGTACTAGGCGCTACAGTCTGGAAATGCGCGATCGCTACGGTCGCAGGTTCGAATCCTGCCTCGGGCATGGATGTGTGTGATGTCCTTAGGTTAGTTAGGTTTAAGTAGTTCTAAGTTCTAGGGGACTGATGACCTCAGCAGTTAAGTCTCATACTGCTCAGAGCCATTTGGACCATTTTTCATTTGTTATTATTAAGCAAGAGATAGAAATCCAAAGGGAAGGTTTCATAGGGTATTGTAGAAGGGAAGGTTGCCTAACAAAAGAGATATAGAGGAGACAGGAAGGTTTCAAGGTGGAATAGTTTTGTCGCACATGTTCTCCCAAGAATCTCAAAAATTTTTTATTCGCCATTACTGTAATTTTCAGACAATTGACCTGGAATTCCATATACATATGTGCAAAATAGCGTATACGGCATAGCGTAGATAAACGAAATGTCAGAGACGTACACTGCTTCGATCCGAAGAGACAGACAGTTGACGCACAGGAAAAAATTTGGACAGAAAACTCTCGTTCTGGTGTACGCAGCTTTTGTGACGCGCCCCACAAACTCATATCCGCGCGACAGGCCTCGCCTGATAAAATACGACCCGCTGTGTGAGGTGCGTGTCCGCACACGTCAAAGTCAGTCGGTTCGAAACACTGCAGCCATTCATCGGGCGGGCGCGACCGCCACCGTTACCGCGGCCCCTGCAGCCAGTGGCGCGCTTGCCCGGCTTCCAGTGTAATCGAAACTGTCTCTGGCACAGGCTTCCCGCCGAGGACAAGCTGTCCGCCATGGAAATTACTTTTCCGAGCACACCTGAAAGAATACGCCTGCCTGCCGCTCTCCGGGTAAGCCACAGCTCCGGTACACGTTTTGTGCTCGCAGAAACTTTGCAGTCGTTCACCCACGCACCCTTTCGGGTTGCCCTTTTCCCGACGCCTACAGCCGCAGCCTCTCTTCTGGGACCGCACCAGCCAGCAGTAACTTTCCTCGTATTGACCTTGACTGAAGGAAAAAAAAACTACTCTACTTTTAGACATCCAGTATGCAGCACTCTCTTCTCTCACAAGCGATTTTTCACAATAATTGCTACGGTCGCAGGTTCGAATCCTGCCTCGGGCATGGATGTGTGTAATGTCCTTAGGTTAGTTAGGTTTGAGTAGTTCTAAGTTCTAGGGGACTTATGACCACAGGTGTTAGGTCCCATAGTGTTCAGAGCCATTTGAACGATTTTGAGCAATTATTCCAGACGCAGATGAAAATGTGGATCCAATACCTTGTCTTCCGAAAAGATTTTGATACCAAACCCCACTGGAATAATACCACATGATATATTACGTCATTTTTTGTGTCTTTGAACGTGGATCCACAGTTGCTAAGAACTTCTAGAGGAATTCCAACAACATGTTGGTAAAAGGATCCGAAATTGTATTCATCCTTATTCTTTCTTTATTTTTCTCTCTTTACCGCGCCGACAATTTGGGTTAGTAGTTCCTGCTTTCTAACGTGTCTCTTCGAACCAGTATCTTGTGGTTAAATAGTGAACGGAACCGTTAGAAACTAGTCACCGTTAACCAAAATTGTCGGTGCAACTGGGGCAGGAAAATAAAGAAACAATATAAATATTATGATCGTCCCATGCTACCTATAACTGTTAATAAATGAAAAGCACCAGTTTGCTTTTGTTCTACAATATTACTTTTATTGTTAACCGGTTTTCGGCTTACAAGGCCATCTTCAGACGTTTACTGAGTATTATCACCAAAGAAGTTAAATGTTAGCAGACAACATTGGAAGAGAAGTAACACATCTAGACTGAAGTAGAAACATACAGTAAGTAACATCTTCGCAATAAAAACGTAAAAACTGAACAGTACATAAATAACAATGGAGTAGACAGGAAAACCTTTAGCACAAAATAGGAGTAGCATGCCTACATAACAGTTTCTATTAATAAACAAAACTAATAAAATAAAATTAGTACTAGACAAGGCTGCATCAGGAGGTATGAAACACGGAAAATGATACACAACCACTTAAAAGAAGAGACAGTTATCAATGTAAATACAGAATACAAAAGGAAAATGGTTCAAATGGCTCTGAGCACTATGGGACTTTACTTCTAAGGTCATCAGTCCCCTAGAACTTAGAACTACTTAAACCTAACTAACTTACGGACATCACACACATCCATGCCCGAGGCAGGATTCGAACCTGCGACCGCAGCGGTCGCGCGGTTCCAGACTGTAGCGCCTAGAACCGCTCGGCCACAGCGGCCGGCAATACATAAGGGACTTAAGCAATATCAATAAGATAAACAGAAATTAATAAATGCAGGAAAATGGAGGTGTTTGAGGGAACCTACAGTTTGAGAGAGTGGTGGTACTGCGTTTTAACATTAATATTATAATCAAAGCAGTGGCTGTGTACCAGTTTTCATTAAATAAATGAGCAAAGTAAAATATGAACAGAATTGATGAGACAACTACAAGGGGTGTTAAACATGGACAGTAATACAAGTAACAGTTAAAAGGAAGCCTTTCTTTTAACTGGTACTTGTATTACTGTCCATGTTTAACTAATTTTATTTTATTTTATTAGTTTTGTTTATTAATAGAAACTGTTATGTAGGCATGCTACTCCTATTTTGTGCTAAAGGTTTTCCTGTCTACTCCATTGTTATTTATGTACTGTTCTGTTTTTACTTTTTCATTGCAAAGATGTTACTTACTGTATGTTTCTACTTCAGTCTAGATGTGTTACTTCTCTTCCAATGTTGTCTGCTAACATTTAACTTCTTTGGTGATAATACTCAGTAAATGTCTGAAGATGGCCTTGTAAGCCGAAAACCGGTTAACAATAAAAGTAATAATGTAGAACAAAAGCAAACTGGTGCTTTTCATTTATTATAATGTTGTTCTACCAAGAACCGACGGAAGATTCTGTTAATACAACTGTTAACTTTTAGTTTATTATCATACCACAGCTGCATTGAAAATCTTTCTCATCAGATGTTTTTTATTGTAAAACAGCCGACAAACGTATCTACGTACTCGAAAATGGCCTGAAGCCTAAATTGTGCGAATAGTACGAAAACAAATTAAAGATGGTCAGTTGCAGGTGGCATGAAATCATTCAAAATATTCTCTCAACTATGCGAGTGGCAAAGTACGAGTATGTTTGACAAATACTGTACAGCCCAACAAGTTATAGCAAACGTCTATGTTCATGTAAATACATTGAGTATTCTAGGTAAACATTACCTGTCATCGTCAGTGGAAGCAGGAGACGATCCACATTTGAGAGTCTAGTATCCTTTTAGAACACTATTGTTACATAGATAACAAGTTTCACCCAGTTCGATAACCATCTGCAGATCCACAATCTCAAAACTTGCAACTTATTACACATTGTATAGAGTGCTGAGCACTCTCACGTAATGTAAAAAAAACGGCGCAGAATGCCATTTGTATGATGATCTTACATTTTCTGAGATAATAACCTTCAGAAATATAACACGCCATCCTGCATGGCACGGGAACCAGTTCAAGTTGTCCCGCTGACGGAAACAGGCAAACTAACTGCCGAAAATCATTTAGACCTTAAGTAGTAGCTATTGTTACCAGGTGACAATACAGTATGATACATCTAACATGTGAAGTTACATCACTGCATATTCCGCTTTAAATTCATTTTTTATTCAGTTTATTCAATTACAGTAGCGTAACTTCACACGCTAGAGGTAACATACTGTATTTCCACCTGGTGACAAAGCCTACAACGTAAGCTCTAAATGATCCGCGGCAGTCACTTTGCTTGTTTCCGTTACCGGAACGGATATACCGAGACATCAGCTAACTATTATCATAAGAGGAACTAATATTATTGAATTATTTTATTTGAGGAACTCAAGACTACTGAAGGTAGAACTAGTTCAGATGTCATGCAATATGACCTGTTATATTGCTTATGGTTATTATCTCAGAAACAGTACGATCATCATACATAAGGAATTCTGTCCGGCTTTTTAACACTATGTAAGAGTGCTCAGCACTCTATACAATGTGCAATATGTTGCAAGTTCTGTGATCATAGATCTGCGGATGGTCCCGGCGGAGGTTCGAGTCCTCCCTCGGGCATGGGTGTGTGTGTTTGTCCTTAGGATAATTTAGATTAAGTAGTGTGTAAGGTTAGGGACTGATGACCATAGCAGTTAAGACCCATAAGATTTCACACACATTTGGGGCAATGGAAGAAAGTCATCTGATCGGACAAGTCTTGATTCACACTGTTTCCAACTTCTGGCCGAGTTTACGTCCCAAGAGTGTAACATGGTCGGCGTTCAGTGACGATTTTGGTAGCCATATCGTGATATGGGTCCCGTGGTTACTCTACAAGGTCGCATCACTGCCAAAGATTATGTGACCGTTCTGGCTGATCAGGTCCATCCCATAGAACAATGTTTGTTCCCCAATGGTGATACTTTACTCCAAGACGACAGGGCCGCTGTTCACACAGCTAGCATCGTCCAGTATTGGTTTTGTGGGCACAAGGATGAATTCTTCCATCTCAACTGGCAACCACTCTAACCAGATCTCAATATTATTGAGCCTTTGTGGTCTACTTCGGAGCGTGATCGCTATCCACCTCCACCATCGATACCTGAACTTGCCCCTATTTTGCAGGGAGAATGGTATAAGACTCCTTTTAAAACCACACAGAACCTGATTTATCCATTTTCAGACGACTGGAAGCTATTTAGAATGGCAACTGGTTTCCTACACCGTACTAGGCATGGTAAGGTGTTGCGTTTGCATATTTATGAATATCCCTTTTATTGTTCTCTCAGCCATGTAGAATTACAGTCACATTCCGTACGTTAACACGAAATGGGCTTGTTTGGAGGGAGATAAATATCAGCAATGTCAGTGCGACGACGTTTGGAGCACCACGACTATCAATACGGCGACCGTTACTGCGGCTTTCCTTAATGCAGCAGCAGATACAGGCACGCCAAAATTGGTGCTCCGCTTAACAACACGTGGCAGGTACGTGGCACCACGTTGAATTTCTGGAAGAATACTGTTTCTTTGAATTATAGCATCACTACGGGACCAGGAGGATATAAGATGAACATCAACAAAAGCAAAACGAGGATAATGGAATGTAGTCGAATTAAGTCGGGTGATGCTGCGGGAATTAGATTAGGAAATGAGACACTTAAAGTAGTAAAGGAGTTTTGTTATTTGGGGAGTAAAATAACTGATGATGGTCCAAGTAGAGAGGATATAAAATGTAGACTGGCAATGGCAAGGAAAGCGTTTCTGAAGAAGAGAAATTTGTTAACATCGAGTATTGATTTAAGTTTCAGGAAGTCGTTTCTGAAAGTATTTGTATGGAGTGTAGCCATGTATGGAAGTGAAACGTGGACGATAAATAGTTTAGACAAAAATAGAATAGAAGCTTTCGAAATGTGGTGCTACAGAAGAATGCTGAAGGTTAGATGGGTACATCACATAACTAATGAGGAGGTATTGAACAGAATTGGGGAGAAGAGAAATTTGTGGCACAACTTGACTAGAAGAAGGGATCGCTTGGTAGGACATGTTCTGAGGCATCAAGGGATCACCAATTTAGTACTGGAGGGCAGCGTGGAGAGTAAAAATCGTAGAGGGAGACCAAGAGATGAATACACTAATCAGATTCAGAAGGATGTAGGCTGCAGTACGTACTGGGAGATGAAGAAGCTTGCACAGGGTAGAGTAGCATGGAGAGCTGCATCAAACCAGTCTCTGGACTGAAGACCACAACAACAACAACAACAACAACAACAACAACAACAACACGGGACCAGGACCTGGCGTGATAGTGCCCATCCCGATGTCGCAGTTTTGATAGCAAGAAGTGTATTTCCATTACTTTATGAAACCGTTACTCCCTTTCTCTCGTTGATGTGCCCTGGGAAGTACAGCGGTGTGCAAAGCGTGCATGTGATCTGACGCTTCGCCTCCAGAGGTTCTCGGTATCTGGTGTACGTGCCGCTGCCGCCCTCACACGCCACCACGAAACCCGATGCCCTGCCGCGGGCCACTCAGCGAATGCCAGTGGTCTGCAACAGCCTCCGTACTTACACTCGCTCTGTAGTTATATCTCACTGAAAATTCATGCCTGCATCGCTAGCCTTTTACAGTGACTGATGTTAAACAAAGATGCATCGTCCGTGGTGCACGAGATCGGAGCCCGAAACATCGATCATTAGAAAGGTTTAATTCCCTAAAATCCAGAGACGAAGAGAATTACGCGTAATTATGTGATTCGTAACTTTCGAAAACTTTTTATTTAGCATCGCGTCAATGGCTTTTCCAATAAACACGTCCATGTTGCACACCTAACTGAATTTGTAATTCGACCAAGTATTTTATTATGGGGAGACCACAGGATATTATCCGGACGTAGATTCGTTAAAAGGACATAGACATACATTCAGTTGGGCCCTGACGAAACGAGATCAGGCACTTACTGTCCATTTTACATGTGGATATACCCAGTCAGATCTCTTCAAGAATACGATCTGTTGTACAGCCTTGTCACTAGCTCTAAATCTACAAGTCATAAAGCTAGACAGCCCACGAAATTTACGATTGTACCAGCTTTCCATTAGGCTCTAAGGGTCGCTATTCGCGTCATATCAATCAAAATCTTTGAAAATCTCAACGTATACGAATACGAAATAGGATGAATATACCGGGTGATCAAAGAGTCAGTATAAATTTGAAAACTGAATAAATGACATGGGGTTTTACTAGAACCAAAAAAATACAATAGTTCAAAAAATGTCCGACAGATGGCGCTTCAGCTAATCAGAATAGCAGTAATTAGCATAACAAAGTAAGACAAAGCAAAGATTATGTTCTTTACAGGAAATGCTCAATATGTCTACCATCATTCCTCAACAATAGCTGTAGTCGAGGAATAATGTTGTGAACAGCACTGTAAAGCATGTCCGGAGTTATGGTGAGGCATTGGCGTCGGATGTTGTCTTTCAGCATCCCTAAATATGTCGGTCGATCACGATACATCTGCGACTTCAGGTAACCCCAAAGCCAATAATCGTACGGACTGAGGTCTGGGGGCCTGGGAGGCCAATCATGACGAAAGTGGCGGCTGAGAACACGATCATCACCAAACGACGCGCGCAAGAGATCTTTCACGCGTCTAGCAATATGGGGTGGAGTGCCATCCTGCATAAACATCGAACGTTCCAGCATGTGTTTATCAGCCAGGCTGGGGATGATGCGATTCTGTAACATATCGGCGTACCTCTCACCCGCGTCCCGGTAGCAGTTACAAAACCAGAATCACGCATTTCCTCGAAGAAAAAAGGCCCGATAACGGTAGATGTGATAAATCCAACCCATATCGTGACTTTCTCGTCGTGCAATGAAGTTTCCACGACAGTTCCAGGGTTTTCGGTAGCCCAAATTCTGCAGTTGTGGGCGTTGACAGACCCTCGGAGGGTTAAATGAGCTTCGTCGGTTCACAACACGTTACTCAACCAATCGTCATCTTCCGCCATCTTTTGAAACGCCCACACCGCAAATGCCCTCCGCTTCACTAAATCGCCAGGTGACAGTTCATGATGCCGATGGATTTCGTACGGATAGCACGGAGGGTACGCCTAAGTGTCAACCATACAGTAGTGTATGGAATGCCAGTGCGACGTGCGACTGCACGGGCGCTGAGTTCCCCGTGCATAGACGAACCTACTACAGTCTCCATTTCTTCCTGAACTGTCTCAGCAGAATTACGCCTTGTGCTCGGTCGGCCACTACGGGGTCTATCGTCTAAACAACCCGTGGCTTCGAACTTCGAAATCATTTTCGCCACAGCTGCATTTGTCAACGGACCTTTACCCGTTCGAATCCCCTTCCTATGGCAATAGAATCGTAACGCTGAACTAGAACATTCCCCATTCTGATAATACAGCTTCACTAAAAGCGCCTTTTCAAGTAACGTCAACATGCTGCGACTGCTGGCGCATCTGATTCCCTCTCTCTCTCTCATTACAGCTCCTTTTATACACGATTGTCATGCGCGGTCAGTGACGTTTTGCTGTCCAGCGCCATCTCTCGGACATTTTGTGAACTTTTTTTTTTTTTTTTTTTGGTTCTAATAAAACCCCATGTCATTCCAAGCATGTGTGTCAATGTTTTACCTCTCTATCTACATTATTCTGTGGTTTATTAAGTTTTCAAATTTACACTGACTTTTTGATCACCCGGTAGTGATACAGTTGTGCCCAAAAGCAATTGCATGACTCCAGTTCATTAACAGGATTGGGGTTCGTCCGCTAAACAGAGTGAATTCAGAAATCTAGTGTGTCGTACGATTTCCAAAATTAAATTCATTCCGTGTTGGCGACGGCCGCTTAGACTCCCTGTCATTCCCTGGCTGAGTGAGTGCTATGTTTATAATGACCTCGCTATCGACAAACGTTTATGTATAACCTTCCTCCTCTCTTTTTATGGCGACTTAACTCGGAATACAGTTCGAATACATGGGACCCGCACCAGGTTGCACAAACAACGGGCTATTGATGAGCAGCAAGAGGGGTAGGATAGATAGCCGCAAGTTTGCTACGCTCACTGGACAAAGTCACAGAAATTTAATGAATATGGGTTTGCAAATGTTCACTAAAGATGCCAATAACTTTGCAGAAATATACTACAAAATTGGAGTAAACACTCAGCAAACAGAGGGTATGCTACTGCTCCTACGTGCTACACCTTTGTTTGGAGAGAGAGAGAGAGAGAGAGAGAGAGAGAGAGAGTGTGTGTGTGTGTGTGTGTGTAGGGGGGGGGGAGGGGAAAGGGCGGCATCAAGAGGTCAATTTGCTTCTCTTTGAGTGCTGCACTGAGGAGAGGTATCGATGTCGGTTGGTGAGGCCTGGTACGAAGTCGGCGTTCCAGAACATCCCAAAGGTGTTCTATAGGTTTCAGGTCAGGACTCTGTGCAAGTCAGTCCATTACACGTATGTTATTGTCGTGTAACCACACCACCACAAGTGTTCGATCGTGTTGAAAGATGCAATCGTCATCCCCGAATAGCTCTCCAACAGTGGGAAGCTAGAAGTTGCTTAAAACATCAATGTAGGCCTGTGCGTGATACTGCCACGCAAAACAACAAGCGGTGCAAGCCCCTCCATGAAAAACACACCTTAACACCACCGCCTCCGAATTTTACTATACACGCTGGCAGATGACGTTCACCGGCCATTCACCATACCCATACCCTGCCATAGGATCGCCACAGTGTGTGCCGTGATTCGTCACTCCACACAACGTTTTTCCACTGTGTGTGATGGTCTGGATAGATGTCTGCCTATTACACATTGGGACCCTACTCAAGTGTCGGCGGTCTCTGTCAGTCAACAGACGAGGTCGGCCTGTACGCTTTTGTGCTTCACGTGTCCCTCCACGTTTCCACTTGACTATCACATCGGAAACAGTGGACATACGGATATTTAGCAGTGTGGAAATCTCGCGTACAGACGTATGACACAAGTGACAACCAATCACCTGACCACGTTCGAAGTCCGTGAGTTCCGCGGAGCGCCCCATTCTGCTCTCTCTCACGCTGTCTGATGACTACTGAGGTAGCTGATATGGAGTACCTGGCAGCACAATGCACCTAATATGAAAAACGTATGTTTTTGGGGGTGTCCGGATACTTTTGATCACACAGTGTATAACTTCAGGTCATGGCTGGTGGTGACTAAGGGAACTCTGACGGCACAATGGTACGTCACAGACATATCTCGTGTGACATTCTCTTGCAACAGTGTCGTGGTGCCATTTTTCAATAGGACAATGCTCGTCCACACATGGGACGTATCTCTGTGAACTGCTGGGTGGTGATAATGTATTTCCGTGGCCAGTAAGGCCTCCAGATCTTTCCCCGATAGAACCAACGTGAGACCAGCTCGGACGTCAACATGCCGCCCCCCCCCCCCCCCCCCCCGTGCTAGTATCAAGTACATTAAGGACCAGTTTGCAACAGTTATGAGCCGGTTTGTTTCACGAGAGGATACAACGGCTTTGTGACAGCCTTCGCCGGCTCTATAGTCTGGAACCGCGCGACCGCTACGGTCGCAGGTTCGAATCCTGCCTCGGGCATGGATGTGTGTGACGTCCTTAGGTTAGTTAGGTTTAAGTAGTTCTAAGTTCTAGGGGACTGATGACCTCAGAAGTTAAGTCCCATAGTGCTCACAACCATTTGAACCATTTGACAGCCTTCCCAACCGGAAAGGTGCATGCATCCAGAACCGAAGGGGCGCAACGACATATTAGTGAGTGGGGTCACACGGCCCAGTTGTTTGTTAACCTGATTCGATTTTGTGGTCGCTGAATGAACATCGCATATCCCCTCAACTCGTGAAGTTTCATGTCGTTTCCTCCACCCCTTCTCGGTTTTTCACTTCTTTTTGTAAGACTGTTCGCAGAACGTGTGTTTGCAGGAGGATTGGAGTTACAGCTAAATAGGAAAAATTGGGTTGGAGCCTTCATTTGGGGTGGGAATGGTAACAAATGTAGGATGGGTGGTCCTCAGGGGAAAAATTGGGTTGGAGCCTTCATTTGGGGTGGGAATGGTAACAAATGTAGGATGGGTGGTCCTCAGGAAATACCTCCCGATCTGTAGGGCGGAGGGGGCAATAAAATTACCTGGAAAGAAGTAAGGAGAATTTGGAGACGTAAAAGAAGAAAGGACATCACCAATCGAGAAGACAACATTACTGAAACTCGCACTGACGTCTCCATGTACTTTTTTTCCATCAGCAAATTGCTGTGAAGGATCACTTACATTATGCATAGAGGAGTACCCTCTGCTGCGCACCTGACACGGATTTTCAAAATAGACCCAAACGCAGATTTCATTCTGTCAGGAGCGAATTGATTACAACAAAATAGTCTAACAGTGATTTATCCCGTACTTTATGACGAATGGGGTGAGTGAAAAATGCTAGAGACAATAAATATCGGCCCGGAAAGTGTGGAAATCGAAAAAGTTTCTCAGTCTTCGCTTTAAATAATAGAGAAAAAAGCTGGATAAATACACTCAAGATAGGCTAAGCAGGAAATCGAAACCGTAAGACCTGTAATACCAGTCCACCACTGTAATCAATGGGCCACGTCTCTCGAATAAGCCCAGTCACCTAAATTCTAGCCAGCAGAGAAAGTAATTCCGCACCACAGTATTGGGTTTTCCGCCATTTCATTTCCTGCTGTAAAAGGGAAAAAGAGGAAACTGCTTTGTAATTGCGTCGTTAACGCCCTAGATTACGTCGTGTCCCCGCGCTCGTCACGGCACTTCACCGCCAAGATGCGGCTGCATATCGCGACCACTGTTCCTACTTACTGACCCACATCTCCTCTTGAAAATTAAACACGCAATCGCTGAGGGAAGTTTGCGAAGAGCCATGTCTTGTTTTGTGTAACAACACAGTGCATAAACAGCTGAGTTTTAAATCACAATTACAAATAAATACTACCAAACTTTAAAAAAATAACGGATTCGTGCAAGTAGGACTTACTCTCTGTGGGTTTCGAATGAACTTAATTACGTGTGTACGTAGTTCATCTATAGGTTTTGATGAGTGAGTTTGCGAGTATCAAAATATGTGACATAAATGGACACATCTTTTGACTGCACTGATTTTGAAACTTAAATTTTTTTTCACCGTCAAGGGACCGTAGACTTTAGTATTTGACATAAATTTCAACTTGATGCCTCTACCCATTCCTGAGAGATGGTTCAAATGGCTCTAAGCACTGTGGGACTTAACATCTGAGGTCATCAGTCGCCTAGACTGAGAACTACTTACACTTAACTAACCTAAGGACATCACACACATCCATGCCTGATACAGGATTCGAACCTGCGACCTTAGCAGCAGCGTGGTTCCGGACTGAGGCGCCTAGAACCGCTCGGCCACAGCGGCCGGCATTCTTGAGACAAAAAAGATCTTAACAGACAAATAGATGAACAACAAAATGAACCCCTAAGAATTTCGTTTTTACCAACTTAGTTACGGAACCCTATAAAGAGGAAGCCTGGACCAACTGCACCGCCGGCCGTTGTGGCCGAGCGGTTCTAGGCGCTTCAGTCTGGAACCCCGCGATCGCTACGGTCGCAAGTTCGAATCCTGCCTCGGGCATGGATTTTTGTGATGTCCTTAGGTTTGTTAGGTTTAAGTAGTTCTAAGTTCTAGGGGACTGATGAGTTGGGTTGGGTTGTTTGGGGGAAGAGACCAAACTGCGAGGTCATCGGTCTCATCGGATTAGGGAAGGATGGGGAAGGAAGTCGGCCGTGCCCTTTCAAAAGGAACCATCCAGGCATTTGCCCGGACGTCTGGTAAACAGCTCTGCTGTTATGAGCCTCCGACAGAAAGATTGTCAGGAAAAAACAACTCCTGAGGCAGCTGCAAGCTCTGCAGGCAACTGCCTTGCATGTGTACTCCGATTTCGCCGGGCAGTTGTGGCCAGATATCCGTCCTGCTGTGGCCGACCTTGTACTGGCCTATGACGAACATCTCCTGCGCCTTTAAACAGTCGCGAAAGACTCGAAATAGATTGTCAACTTCACCAAGAGACTTCATCAACTGCTCACTATGATAGGAACAAACAAGAGAGACATGAGTGATATCATGCACTGTTAGTGTTTAGCTTTCGGTTACACCGATATTCGCAGCACGGAGTACTCCTTTCTTACACAGAGCAAACACGTAGAGTTCGTAGGTAAACATTTACAGTGTGTGTGTAGTTCATATGACTAGGGCAGGGCTTAACAACTGGCCGGTTTTGAGCGCCAGTACTCGCTTCTGCTCAGGCACGTGCTCGCGAGCAGGTGCAAGGTCTTGGAGTAAGAAGGGAGGGGAGGGAGGGGAAATGCGCGCGCACGTTTGAATAGGGCCACAGTGTGCCTATTGAATTCGCGCCGACTGTGTAACGTTTAAAGTACTACGATCAGCTCTTAACAGTCACTTCGCTGGTTAAGAATCATGTGAAGTCGCCGTTGTGTAACCCCAACCATGCTTTCGCAGTTCAACCCCCATTGGGAGGAATTGTATCTGTTTACAGAAAAAGATGGTGTTGCAAAATGTTTAGTATGTCACAAAACGCTGAATTCTTTTACGAAATTTAATTTGCAGCGACATTATATGTCGTACCACGCGAAAGACTACGGACGTGGAAAATGTGATTGACCAGATTGTGCACAGGAAGTTACTAAACTTAAAAGGAAGCTATCCGAAGAAGATCTGGACGACGAAGAAAAATCAACTGAGGCAGCTCTCAGAGTGGGTTACAAAATTGCTTTGCTTTTAGCAAAATCCCTGCGCCCCTTAACTGATGGCGATTTAATAAAAGAATGTTTGGTAGTTGCAGCGGAACATTTGTGTCCATCTCAAGTTGAACAATTTCGGATTGTGCCATTATCTAACATGACCATTATGCGTCGCATACAGGACATGGCAGACGACGTCCAGAGCCAGCTTGCAAATATCTGTAAAGATTTTATGGCGTATTCTCTAGCTCTGGACGAAAGTGTTGATATCACTGGAACAGCGCAGCTTGTCATATTTATTAGAGGTGTTAATAGAGATCTTCAGGTGAGGGAGGAGCTCCTCGATGTAGTAGCCATGAAGAACACTACAACCGGAGGTGGTATTTTAAGTAGCGTTGAAGAAAGTGTTGAAAATATAGGATTGTCGTGGAATTCTTTAGTTTCAGTGTCTACAGATGGTAGAGGCATACACTAAGCTAGTAAAATTATGCGACACGTCTACATTCTCCTTTATTTGTTTTATTTGTCGCAGTAATAGTTCGTGAGTGATATCCCTGCAGGTGGCCGCGGATTTACATCGACTGGCGGCAGCTGTTGTGTACCCCACGTGACTCTCCCCACTCTCCCCTCTGGTCCGGTAGTGGGGGTAGCGTGCTCGCGCTGCTCCGTGCTCGCGCCTTGCTGCTCACAGCTTGCTCCGCGAGCACGTATGTTGTGAAGCCGTGTCACTAGGGCCTCCCGTCGGGTAGACCGTTCGCCGGGTGAAAGTCTTTCGATTTGACGCCACTTCGGCGACTTGTGCGTCGATGGGGATGAAATGATGATGATTAGGACAACACAACACCCAGTCCCTGAGCGGAGAAAATCCCCGAACCAGCCGGGAATCGAACCCGGGCCCTTGGGATTGACAGTCTGTCGCGCTGACCACTCAGCTACCGGGGGCGGACAACATTTACAGTGATGCTGGGTGATTGCACGTTTTTTCTCTTTTCATGTTCTGGTGATTATACTTAACTTTTGGACACCAGTTTACAAACATCGCTGACTGAAGATCATTTTTGACCTTACTTCAGAAGCAGAATTCTGTTCAGGACTCCATTTTATTGTTGCCTGTAGCACTAAACTTGTATCCGCTGAAAAATGTTCAGTTCTGATCTGAATTAGCACGAAATATGCTTGGCAACGTCGCTAAAATCAGGCATCGAGACGATTATCGCGCTTTGGCAGCAGATATAATCGTAAATACGCACTATTTGTAAGGACTGATCAGAAAGCTTCCGCTCGAAGGCCGTATAATCCAGAATCGGTATGTCACTCAGGCAAAGTCGCCTGAATAGTGAGGAAATCGTCCCACCGACTCACCAGGTTGACGATAACCTTTTGATAAAAATCGTCGACCCTTCAATATATTTTTTATTGGACCGAAGGCGTAATAATCCCCTGGCGAGAGATAGGATTACATGGCGGGTACTCGAGTGCCTCCCACCTGAATTGGCCTAAGTTCTGCGTTACGATATTTGCGACATGGATGGTGACCAGCGTCTTGTGTCCAATCGCGACCACCACGGAACTTGGAGCACCATTCCACAACTGTGGATTTCGAAAAGCATGCTGCCCCGTACATAGTCTTCATTCTCCTCGTTGATGACAATGAGAAAGAAGGAGAGAGTATTTACGTTGACTTGGTAAGAATGATTGTGTAACTTAACTGTAACAGCAAATCGTCGCGTATTTTGAACTAAAAATAACCTCTAATTACAGGAAGAAGTGCAACACGCAAAACCAGGATTCTGTTAGAGACTCTACAGTGTCAGAATCGCGTGAGACATTTTTTGAACTTTTGTATTTTTTTGATTCTAATAAAACCCCATGTTATTCCAAGCATGTATGTCAATTTTTACCTCTCTATCTACATTATTCCGTGGTTTATTAAGTTTTCAAATTTATACTGACTTTTTGATCACCCGGTACTTTGACACACACGACACTTCGCGTGCTGTAGAAGCAGAATATGTCTGAAATTTTCGTCGACTAAAGAAGTCCAAGACGCTACCAAAGACAACCAGACGTTTGTCATTACCATGCTCCTTAAACAATGGAACGTAATCTGACACCGGCAAGAAAAATGACAAGTCGAAAAATAGAAATTTTTAGTTTTTGTCACTAAAAAATACGTGTGAAGTGGCCAACGTGCACGAAAAATATAATGGAATTTACTGCAAATAATATTTACTTGAATATTTATTTGAAATTTAAAGGAAACTTCTACTATTTCACTGTAAGTTTGTTTTATAGAACTGATTCTTTACGTTGAGTTTTCTCAATTATTGCATTTTTGAGTTGCGTCACTCTTCTTGCCGGTGTGCGATATGTCTCCGATACTGGAGGCTCATTAGCCTACCATCTACTCACATCTTCTTCTTCTATACGAAAATAAATATACTAGCTTGCTTCTTTAGAGCAACAGTGTGTGTCACAGCTATTAGACTTTTTTTTAAAGAGCTGCGAGCTCTCCCGGTAGTATCTCTGAATTAAAAGTGCATTTAGGGAATAAAACACGGGTCACAGTCAAGTCGTCACGTTACACTAGGTACGCAATACGCGCCTCGACGTTTTCTCCGTGTGCAGCAGACCCTGTTATTTGTCTGACACGTCATCCAGGATTTAGCGCAGAAACGGAAGGGTCTTATCTACATGCCGCTTCCCTTTTTTCTCCTAAATACGTATGCAGTTTTTAATTCAGTCCCTAATGGGACTAGCTTTATTCTGTGGCCGGCCAGTTTTTGTTTACAAACTTTGAATGAAGGAATTATCATTCAGCCCCGAAAATTACTATTAAAGTGTTGCTACTTCATAGTCATGAGGGAATAGATTAGGTAATTCGGTTATTAGGTGAAGAATACAAGCCGAGCTGGCATTTGCGAAAGAACCTTAAATGACTGACAACCGGAAAAAACCTAACCAATGAGAATTTGAAATTCACTCGTCCAAGAATCTGAGTACAGAACGGTATAGTAACGACAAGGAGAATAAAGCTGTAGAATGTTAATAACGTTTGTTTCATTTATAAACCTGTAAGAGTTTTCACATAAAAATTCGGAAGCATTGCTTTTCAGTATGCCCTTGTATAACTGAAAAGATGTAATTTGAACAAATTTGATTCTGATACGGCTGGTTTTTTTAGTTAGTGGTTAGAATTGAGAACGTACACGACAGCATCAATTATGTGTCTCAACCAGGCACTATGCATAGTGACGGTAGTGGTTCTAGTTTCTGTTGTAATCTCCCGCGTATGCTGACATTTCTACCGAGGCTTGTTTACAACGGTCACTATAAAAGTTTAAATAGAACTACATTCGCATTTTTCTTGGCACTGATATACACTCACTAGTGTAGATCAATAAAACACTCATAGGGCATTATGGGAATACTTTCTAAGTATCATGGGAGTTTATTGAAATGTGAAATTGTTCACTTTCAGAAAATTTTAATGGCAAGAGATTTAAAAGAAGAAATATGCTGTGTTCAGATCTGTAAGAATCAGGCGATTGAAGCTGTTACGTTTGTTAGTGCATTGAGACCACTGCCGAAAAATCCTTTCCGTTTCTGAGCAAGTAAAGCGCTTTGTGACAAATGTCTGCTTTTCCGCCTGAGTCGGGTTCGTCTGCTGTGCGATACGCTGCCAGTTTTCAGCGTCCTATAAGGAGCGGCGAACCATTTTTGGTGTAACGATGTTGGGTCTGGAGTCATTGCAGCGGCGCTCAGATGAAAAAGTGCCGTGGCCAGGTATGCATCGGCGTCCTCACAGTAGTTTCGAGTCCGAGGCTGCCTGGGAAGTTCGCTACATTACTTTCCCTATTCTGATCATGTAGTCACTTTTCAATCAAAACAAGCGAACGTGGCTCAGAAGAGATTTCAGCCCACGTCATTACTGGACAGGGATTTTTTGTCGACAGTTAGTCAAATCCTCAGTAAGTGTTTGAGTGACATATGAATTTTCTCCTAGGGTGATACATTCTTGTACTACATTCAGGTAGCACTGCACAGAGAGGTCTGTAATGACATATTGACTGGATGACAAACGCCGATGCAAATTCAATGCTTTGTGCTTGAGAATGTGTGTAACTGTACAAAAATCACTCTAACGAAAATTTATCACGTTCAGGATGAATGATTTGTTCCCCAAGTAAAGTCATCGTATCTCCCCTGCCCCCCTTTCCCCCACCCCTTGTCGCCTTACAATGCCATAGGTTCATCTTCCGTCCCTTAGTCACGATCGTACGAGGTTGCTAATTGAAGAATTCATCAAAGGAGTTTCTGAGACAAAGTTATATACCACTCAATAACCGAACACCTTTCTCAAGGGATGGGAAAAAGAAGCGTTATATCTAACCGCCACAAATGGCTGTAGGATTCCAAGTAAGAAAATTACGTACAGACGGCACACACAGGTGTGACTAAATTCTAGCAAGAGACTGGCCGATACTTACGGACAGGAAAAATCATGGCACTAGCTGGAGAATAGAAACATGATCCGGTGAAACATGAGTCTTCTGCTGGACATTCTTGGTTCGTTGAAACTGCAACGACAGACCAGGATTCGAATACAGAAACCTATCTTCAGTGGATAGAACTACTCCAATACAGCCTCACGAATCGGTTGGTTGATTGATTTCGGGGAAGAAACCAATCAGCGAGGTCATCGGTCCCATCGGAATAGCGAAGGGATGTCGGTCGTGCTCTTCCAAAGGAACCATCCCGGCATTTGGCTGAAGCGATTTAGGGAAATCACGAAAAACCGAAATGGCCGGACGCTAACCACTGCGCCACCTCGCTCGGACTTACGAATCGGAGCATGGCGTCAGTAAGTATGAGGTATATGAAAATAGTTCAGTCGGGAGAACAACTCCCGCGAAAAGCGTTCGACTTCTTGTCGGAAATGAGCTTTCGGTCATGAGAATACTCTCAAGAAAACAAGATGTTTGATTCCAGAAGTAATTTTGTTGCCACTTTACCGACTTCTTTCGCATCAGCGCTACGCTTTACTTTATGTCTGTCCACATCTCGCGATACTCCAAATTAGGATGAGTCAATCAAGGTGCTCATCTGAAAGAGTCCTCATTTTAAGTCACTCTGGCGGAGTGCAAAATTTCGTTCTGAAGAGCGTCTGTCGTTAATGATTTAGGAATTGTCGATGTGTGACAGTTCCCATACACATGGCTATTAGATGCAGATGTGATCATGCAGGCGCGTAGCTACATGAGTGGGCTTCCATTCCAGTGAAAATGTTGCGAATAAACCATAATCTTTAAGCCTTTCCCGATGGGAAACAACTCTGACCTGAATTTGAAAACACTACCGTTGTCTGTTAGACAATTTATTACCACGGGTAGAATGGCTCTGAGCACTATGGTACTCAACTGCTGAGGTCATTAGTCCCCTAGAACTTAGAACTACTTAAACCTAACTAACCTAAGGACAACACAAACATCCATGCCCGAGGCAGGATTCGAACCTGCGACCGTAGCGGTCTTGCGGTTCCAGACTGCAGCGCCTTTAACCGCACGGCCACTTCGGCCGGCATTACCACGGGTAGACTGTGAGTATTTTATACCTGAGTACTTCACTCCTTTGTGTGCCACAGTAAGTTCAATGGAGGATAAAACATACTATTTTTCCTTCAAGGAGTTATCATTAATATTTGAGAAACGTCCTATGTGTACTATTCAGATTTGATTTATAATAAACAGCACGCTGTTGCAGTTAGATGCCATTTCCTTTTCCATGTATTTTCCGTTCGCTGAAAGGTTTCCTAATTGTGCATTTAAAACATCACTAGCTAACAAAGAATCTAAAGTGTTAGTGCCGGAGACAGATTTCTGAAGACCCTTAGAGAATTTAGTGGATTCTTCTGTCCTTTATGGAGCAAAATTTCCGTTATAAGCATGCTTCTTACTGTACTGAACACCACTGTTCGCGATTTATTTACTTAAATAACAGTACGTTACAACCTTTTAATGTTTTCTGTGAACAATGCCACATAGCTGCATTGTACGTAAAAAACATCCCGGAACCACCACCAGTTACCGTAATTTGTCGGTTTCGGTTGTCGCCTCGCCTGATTGAACCGGACTGTCGGTTAATTAATACAAACTACAGCAGCCATTGATTGCTCTGGACGGCGATCTTTAATTACTGTCTTTGATGACTACTTCTGTCCACACCTCCTGGTGTAGTGGTCAGCGTCGCCGCCTCTAGAGAGCGGGGTACCGGCTCACATTCCCGTCCGAGTCACGTTTCCTTCGCTCTGGGAGTGCGTGTTTGTTTTGTCCTAATCACTTCATCTACCCTTCATCGACGCGCAAGTCTCCGAGGTGGTGTCGAATAGACAGACTTACACCAGACTGACCGACACCCCCAGACGGTCAATATAACCGCACCATCAGTTAACTTCATGACTACTTTTTATTCGCCATGCAACACTGCGTCATGTCCTCGTACTTTGGGCTACTCCACAATAAATCGTGTTCCAAACATCAAAACATTAGTTTCCCTTACGTTTCATCCTCGTCTCACTTATCTTTACTGCATCGCTTAGTTCTTTCTCTTTACAACCTAATCCTCGGACACTCCGTGTGACAATTTTACATCTGCTTCTATATACTATTTCTTACTCCTTTTTTGGTCTGAATATTACCCATGCAAACCCATTAGCTTCTCTACTTAAAGTTAATTAGTTATCAATAGCTGTATATACAAGGTGATTCTTCTTAACGTTTCAAAACCCCCGTAGTGTGACGTAGATAACGCTGAGACAAGTAATATTTTTTTTTTCAAAATAATGTCTATAAACAAAGGAAGAAGGACAAAAAGAAACAAACACAAAATAAGATCAGCTTTTCTTTGGTTGCAGCGAGGACAATAAATTTGTAAATTCTACATCTACAACAGATCACTTTAACAGAAGGTGTTCGAAATTTGCACCGTTTGCTCGAATGCAAGTACTGCATCGCTCAGTGATCCCTTCACACTCAAGTCCAACCGCCGTACGTGCGGCGACGTACGTCATCTGGTAACGTCACATGTTCAACATTTATCATCCATTTTTTGAATATTTCCCGATATTTGCGGCCGTATGTGTCTTTATTAAATTCCATGTCTCAGCGTTATCTACGTCGCTCCGGTGTTTTTCAAACATTAATAAGAATCACCCTGTATACACTCAAAGGCAAAGCGCAGAAATATACACGAAACTGAAAAACCATTTGGAGCGAACTGACTACGAAAGAGTACCTAAAAATGTAACGCAATACCATCCCATAGGATGTGCAGAAGAAGAGGAGGAGGAGGAGGAGAAGAATCGAAACGGAACCCCTGGTACGTCTGTTTCTCGGAGGCCGATTGATCATGTCTCCCAGTTTCTCAGAGCGCCCTGCAAGAAAATTTCCGTAAAGAAAATGTACTCTCCCATCACTTCCAAATTGTTTGAGAGTTGTTGGGATAGCACCCCACAGACTTCAGGGTATCTGACCAGTCCAGGTTTAGCCTTATGTCAAATCTTTTACGTGGGAACTTCAAAAACGACGTTAATCCTTACCAGAGGAAAAATTCTCCCGTCGGAGCATGAAAAAGGCGAATATGTTTCTCTTAAAAAAAAAAAAAAAAAAAAAAAACGACAGAAAAGCAGCTAACACGCTGCCTCAATTCTCACCAATTTTTTTTTTTTTTTTTTTTTTGCATGCGAACATATTCGCACTCTTTTAACACAGAACATTCTAAATCATTTTACACTGGGTCTCTTTGTAGTTAAGCCTTCATACTCAGCATCTCCGTCTCGCTGTCACTATCTCTTTGTGTCTCTCTCCCACTGCTTCCTTTTTCTCTCAGATTTACAGTGTATACTACTGCCACGGTCTCCTCTGTTACTTACACCGTCTCCTTTTGTCTTTCTTTCCCAGTGCCAATGTCTCCACAATACATTGGAAGCTTATAAATTCTGGGGGAGACAACTTATTTTTTCCCACATACCCACGAGTTAAATATTTCGGTCCAAAACGCGCCATACCCTACACCTACGTGTTGAAATTCGCCATTCAGGAGGGTCCAGACCCCTCAAGCCGATGTATAGTCTTCACTCATTTCTGGTTTTCATTTCCACTGTCTCCTCTCTCTTTTGTTCCCACTGCTTCAATCTCCATATCTCTCTCTCTCTCTCTCTCTCTCTCTCTCTCTCTCTCTCTCTCTCCTAATGCCACTATCTTTCACTGACCATCAGTATGGTTCAAATGGCTCTGAGCACTATGGGACTCAACTTCTGAGGTCATCAGTCCCCTAGAACTTAGAACTACTTAAACCTAACTAACCAAAGGACATCACACACATCCATGCCCGAGGCAGGATTCGAACCTGCGACCGTAGTAGTCGCGCGGTTCCGGACTGAGCGCCTAGAACCGCTAGACCACCGCTATTGTCTTCATCTGTTTTTCTCTTTCACTGCCACTTTATGTCTCCCATCACCACTCTCTCCTCTCTCTTTCACCGTCCCTGTCTCTCTGCTACTCTCTTTCAGCACAAAAAAGCGCGAATATGTCCACATGCCAAAAGACGCCAAAATTTTTAGCGAAGAACGCGGAATGAGGTTTGAGGCGAATGGTTCTCACTTTTCTATCAGACACTTTTAAAGAGGAACATCTTCGCCTTTTTTGTGCCCCGACAGGAGTATTTTGCCGGTGGTTCCCTTCTTTTCCCTGCTATAACAGGGTGTGCTGCTTATAGAACACGAATTCTATAGGTCAGTAACGTTTTGACACTTTATATATATGAATGTGTCGAAGTATATAAATAATCAACAAATAATTACGCTTAATGTAAAGTTAACACAAATTCATTTGCTTAACATTTTTTCTGGGTACTTTGCTCATCGATCGCATTTCATCGGAAACGCCTTTTTGTATCTTAAAAGAGTAAAGAGTTATCAGAAGTATTTTAGTCAATTTGCAGTTCAAATGGCTCTGAGCACTACGGGACTTAACTTCTGAGGTCATCAGTCCCCTAGAACGTAGAACTACTTAAACCTAACTAGCCTAAGGACATCACACACATCCATGCCCTAGGCAGTATTCGAACCTGCGACGTAGCGGTCGTGCGGTACCAGACTGCAGCGCCTAGAACCGCTCGGCCAATTCAGCCGGCTAATTTGCAGTTTTTACAGTTGTACATAACATTTGGTAGTATTTTCAGTTCCTTTGAGGCCTGTTACAAGCTTTTTAGCTCATGTTTTATCACTTTAGCACCACTTTGGGCATATCTGTATAGGCGTGAAGTGCCTATTATACGTTGACAGAGCGTCATAAAGTTTTACTGGTGAAAACTGCTGATAAAAACACAGTTTGGTGACCTCAGAACCCTAGCAATGACCCTAGAACCATGTTCATGTGTTTATTACTTCAGTTAAAACTACATTTTAGGCCTGAGACGGATATTTCGTGCATATTGTACGTGATTACGTGCTGTAACTTTGAACTTCTGGATCTCGGTAACGGATGATGATGTCGAAAAAAAGTTTCAAGCGTCCACGAAATCATCATCCTAAGAAAACATGGTTAAAATGTCAACGATTTGCTACGAATAGAAAGTACAGAAACGACCATCCCCAATTAGTATTTTTGGTAACGAAAAATGATGATTTTTTTCGGTGGATCTTAATAATGGATACAGATTTACGAAAAGGGGAAGATGGCGTTTCTAGATGAATGTCTAAAGAATATACAGTGAACATTTGAACCATTTTCTATGGTTAGTTATTTAGATAATTGCGTCCCACTGTCCAAATACGGGTAAATACCAGTTTTGCGGTTTTCCGCATAGGTATGTAAGTTTGAACCTCTGGATCTCGGTAGCGGATAATGATATAGTTAAAAGTTTCGAAGTTCCTCGACAATATCATCTTAGGAACATATGCTAAAAATTTCAACGATGTGCCATGAGTAGGAGTTATAAGTCACTATAACCGCACCATCATTTAACTTCATGACTACTTTTTATTCTCCATGCAACACTGCGTCATGACCTCGAACTATGGTCTACTCCACAATAAATCCCCGCAATTGGTCCTTTTCGTGCCCATAAATTATAGTTTTTGTTGTTTCCTGAGGAACGTCCCATGAACAAATGGTGCCTTTACGAGCCACCTAACCCCATCTAGACCACTCCTAGAACAAAAGAACCAACCGAATTGGGGGAAGTGTGAAATGTTTAAATTTTGACCCTGTACTGTAGAATAGCTAAGAATACTCGCTCTTCCGACAGGTATACAAATTACATGAAATGTATTCGCATTTGCGTGGATGAACAACAATACGCTGTATAATGGAATGACGATAATGGAAATATGTACCCGACCGGGACTCGAACCCGGATTTCGCGCTTATCGCAAGCGGTCGTCTTACCGTTAGGCTATCCGAGCAAGCCTCACGGCCCGACTCAAACTTCCATATGTCGTTAACCGTGTGTCTACAACCTGTTTTCGTTCATTCATTATGTATCTTCCCGTACAAGGGAGACATTTTAGCCGGCGTATGTGGCCGAGCGGTTCTAGGCGCTTCAGTCTGGAACCGCGCGACCGCTACGGTCGCAGGTTCGAATCCTGCCTCGGGCATGGGTGTGTGTGATATCCTTAGGTTAGTTATGTTTAAGTAGTTCTAAGTTCTACGGGACTGACGAAAAAAAATGGTTCAAATGGTTCTGAGCACTATGGGACTCAACATCTGTGGTCATAATTTCCTTGAACTTAGAACTACTTAAACCTAACTAACCTAAGGACATCACACACATCCATGCCCCAGGCAGGATTCGAACCTGCGACCGTAGCGGTCACGCGTGTTCCAGACTGAAGGGCCTAGAACCGCACGGCCACACCGGCCGGCCCGGGACTGATGACCTCAGATGTTAAGTGCCATAGTGCTCAGAGCCATTTGAACCATTTTTGAGACATTTGAATTGAAAGTCGCTTGCCCGGTATCGGTGGATAAGTACGATACTGCAGTGCATGTGTCGTTCAGAAGGAAGATGCAAAGTTCCTTCGGCCATGAGTGCACGTCCGAGGAAACTTCACATCGTACTTCTAAACAACACAGGCACTGCAATACTTTAACGTACGTAAGCAAGGCTAAGGGCAATCCAAAACACCTGACCCATTGTCCCTGTGACCAATAGAAACCCAGATATGATCCCCTGAAAAATCGCATCTTTTGCGTGCGGCTTTTTGAAACATACTGGTACCGTGCACTGTCGTGCACGGACCTATTATGGCAGGCCAAGTAACGTCTGTTGAATACTGCACTACAGTTCAAAGTGATACAAATACACGACTCTTTTCTTCATTATAGTCACCAAGTCTCTGAAAAGCACGCTCGGAACTTTCTACCAATCGTTCAATTCCTAGAGGATAGAAATAAGCTTGTTTGTCAATGAGCCATTCGAGAACTGCTGTGCGAGCGTCATCGCTGGAAAATCTCTCCTACTCCGTCCCCCCTAGAAGTTCTTTCAGCTTGAAGAAAGGGTGAAATTGCGTAATACAAGATCTGGACTGCTCTACAACCATCACCCACGTTTGTGCGGCCTTCGCCAAACTGTTGGCATCCTTTCATTACGGCTGAGCGCAACATTGCATTTGGTCCATACGTCACCAGACTTTGGTCCATACGCCACCAGAATTTCACGGCGAATCTGTATCCTGTAGTTAGCGTTGCTGACTCTCGATCAAGTGGCCCCGGGTTCGATTCCCGACGGAGTCGTGGATTTTCTCCGCTCTGGACTGTGTGTGTGTGTGTGTGTGTGTGTGTGTGTGTGTGTGTGTGCGCGCGCGTTTGTTTTGTCCTCATTATCTACCTCTACATCTACATCCATACTCCGCAAGCCAACTGACGGTGTGTGGCGGAGGATATCTTGAGTACCTCTATCGGTTCTCCCTTCTATTCCAACCTCGTATTGTTCGTGGAAAGAGAGATTGTCGGTATGCCTCTGCGTGGGCTCTAATCTCTCTGATTTTATCCTCATGGTCTCTTCGCGAGATATACGTAGGAGGGAGCAATATACTGCTTGACTCCTCGGTGAAGGTATGTTCTCGAAACTTCAACAAAAGCCCGTACCGAGCTACTGAGCGTCTCTCCTGCAGAGTCATCCACTGGAGTTTATCTATCATCTCCGTAACGTTTTCGCGATTACTAAATGACGATGTAACGAAGCGCGCTGCTCTCCGTTGGATCTTCTCTATCTCTTCTATCAACCCTATCTGGTACGGATCCCACACCGGTGAGCAGTATTCAAGCAGTGGGCGAACAAGCGTACTGTAACATACTTCCTTTGTTTTCGGATTGCATTTCCTTAGGATTCTTCCAATGAATCTGTCTGGCAGCTGCTTTACCGACGATGAACTTTATATGTTCATTCCATTTTAAATCACTCCTAATGCTTACTCCCAGATATTTTATGGAATTAACTGTTTCCAGTTGCTGACCTGCTACATTGTAGCTAAATTATAAAGGATGTTTCTTTCTATGTATTCGCAGCATATTACACTTATCTACATTGAGATTCAATTGCCATTCCGTGCACCATGCGTCAATTCGCTGCAGCTCCTCCTGCATTTCAGTACAACTTTCCATTGTTACAGCTTCTCGATATACCACAGCATCATCCGAAAACAGCCTCAGTGAACTTCCGATGTTGTCCACAAGGTCATTTATGTATGTTGTGAATAGCAACGGTCCTACGACACTCCCCTGCGGCACACCTGAAATCACTCTTACTATTATCATCGATCGCGACATTTCATTCGCACACTGTGATGCACCTGTTATCCGTACCGCAGTAGAATGTCTCCGCAGAAAACAGGTAACATGTACTGTACTCTCTTGTGACAATGCGCCACTCTTGTTGCGCACTGGGCCGGCCGCTGTGACCGAGTGGTTCTAGGCGCTTCAGTCCGGAACCGCGTTGCTGCTACGGTCGCAGGTTCGAATCCTACCTCGGGCATGGATGTGTGTGATGTCCTTAGGTTCGTTAGGTTTGGCTCTGAGCACTATGGGACTTAACAGCTATGGTCATCAGTCTAAGTCCCATAGTGCTTAGCGCCATTTCGCTGCGCATTGGTATTGGCGTGGGAGGACTTCCTGAAATCCCTACGTTAACGGCGTTGACGTGTCGAGTTGAGCGAATGCGTCTCGGACACTGCTCCGATAAATCTCGATCGGTTTCTGAGCGACGATAGTTTCTCAATATCTCCCCTCCCCTCCCCCCCCCCCCCCCCCAAGCCATCCGTGTCTTGTGCAATGCAATCCACGGCACAACGAGTCGCCAGAATTTGCGTGCTACTCGGGAGACGAGCGTAATTCGATGAGGTATTCCCGAAGACTATTTGTATGCTGCAATGTTGCGGATCTTTGAAACGTGCAGCGGCGGAGAATTACTGTGGGCAGTGGCGCGTGGCTAGGCGCGACCTTGTGGTAGCTGCGAGCAGCGCGCGGCGGCAGGTGGAGTGCTAGCAGCCAGGCACCACCTGCCGTGGCCTCAACTGCCCGCGGCCTTCACAACTCGCTCCGCCTGTTGCCTCCTAACTTACTCTTTCTTCCGCTTGTGCGTAACGGATTCCTGTAAGAACACCCGGGTTTCACAGGACGTACAAGGAGGTTATTACTCACTTTTTGTGACACAACATAATGTAATGTCTTGGCCGCCTCTAGCGAGCCACGCCATTGTCTTCTGTTTTGTACCGTCTGTTCACAGTTGCTGAGGGCCCCCATTGTGGAGCGTGCCTGTGTTTCCTTTCTCTACAGTCCTCACAAACTGTTTTGGATTTCTTGTAGGATTGCTTCATATGACATGTCTGATCTGCAGGTATGACACATCTGTCCATAATAATCTGTGAGATTTTGAGCAGATCTTTATACCTGGCTGCTTGATACCTAAACTCACTTTTGTCGTTGGCCTTTGGCTTCGGTGTCCAGAATTTTGTGTAGTGTCGAAAAATTGTTACTACAGTGGTTCAAAAATGGTTCAAATGGCTCTAAGCGCTATAGGGCTTAACAACTGACGTCATCAGTCCACTAGACTTAGAACTACTTAAACCAACTAACGGCCGCGGTGGCCGAGCGGTTATAGGCGCTTCAGTCCGGAACCGCGCCACTGCTACGGTCGCAGGTTCGAATCCTGCCTCGGGCATCGATGTGTGTGACGTTCTTAGGTTAGTTAGGTTTAAGTAGTTCTAAGTTTTAGGGTTCTGATGACCTCAGATGTTAAGTCCCATAGTGCTCAGAGCCAAACCTAACGAACGTAAGGTTCAAAATGGCTCTGAGCACTATGCGACTTAACATCTATGGTCATCAGTCCCCTAGAACTTAGAACTACTTAAAGCTAACTACCCTAAGGACTTCACATAACACCCAGTCATCACGAGGCAGAGAAAATCCCTGACCCCGCCGGGAATCGAACCCGGGCGTGGGAAGCGAGAACGCTACCGCACGACCACGAGCTGCGGACTAACGAACCTAAGGACATCACACACATCCATGCCCGAGGCAGGATTCGAACCTGCGACCGTAGCAGCAGCGCGGTTCCGGGCTGAAGCGCCTAGAACCGCTCGTTCACGCGGCCGGCTACTACAGTGGTGTTGCGCCAGTTAATTCTGTTCCACACGCAACTTCTACATCTATGTCTACATACATAACCCGCAAGCCACAGTATGGTGCGTAGCGCAGGGTACCTTGTACCACTACTAGTCATTTTCTTTTCTGTCCAACTCGCAAACAGTGCGAGGGAAATATGTCTATCTGTATGCCTCCATACGAACCCTTATCTGTCTAATATCTTTATGGTCCTTGCGCGAAATGTACAATGGCGGCTGTAGAACCGTTCTGCAGCCAATTTCAAATGCCGGTTCTTTGAATTTTCTCAACAGTGCTTCGCGAAAAGAACGTCGTCTTCCTTCCAGGAATTCTCATTTTAGTTCACAAAGCATGTCAGTAATACTTGCATGTTGTTCGAACCTACCGGTAAAAAAATCTAGCTGGTAGCCTCTGAATTGTTTCAGTGTTTTAACCTAACCTGGTGGGGATCCCAAACACTTAAACAGTACTCAATAATGGGTCGCACTAGGCCTCATTTACAGGCGACCCATACTTTCCTAAAATTCTCCCAATTAACCGAAGTCCACCATTCGCCTTCCCTACTACATGCTCATTCCATTTCACATCGATTTGCAACGTTACGCCTAGATATGTAATCGGCAGGACTGTGTGAAGCAGCACAGAAGTAAAACTGTATTCGAACATTATGGGTTTGCTTTTCTCATTCATCTGCATTAACTTACATTTTACAGCATTTAGAGCTGGCTGCCATTCAGCAGACGACACCTTCCCATACACCACAGCATCATCAGCAAACTGCTGCTTACCCTGGTCGTCAGATCATTTATGTATGTAGAAAATAACAGCGGTCCTATCACACATCCCTGGGGACCTCCTGACGATACCCTGGCTTCTAATGAATTTTCACCGTCGAGTTCTGTTACTCAAAAAGTTTCCGAGCCATTCACGTACCTAGGAAACTATTCCGTATGCTTCTATCTTCGGTAAAGGTCGGTAGTGTGCATCGTGTATAATGCTTTACGAACATCTAGGAATATGCAATCCACCTGTTGCTCTTCATCCAAGGTTCGCAGGATCTCATTTGAGAAAAGGGCAAGGTGAGTTTCGCATGAGCGATGCTAAGGTAGGTGGTCCAGTTGAGCATAGTTTGGCAACTGGAGTTTACTCACAAGGTAAACTCCCCATGGTACCCTATTCAGATTTAGTGATAAGATGACCCCGGTGAATAGCCCGTCAAAAGCTGAACACAGATCAAGCATGAAAACAGGAAGAGGGTGTACTGAACTGTGAAAAAAGAAGAAAAATAGAAATAGAGAGCGGTCGCAGCTTAAGATGGGCGACGTCGAGCACACTTTGAGCTACGCCGTCGTGGTTATGTAGTCACGGCGTTGGAATGCGAAGGGGAAGATCCGTGTTTTTCCTCACAAAATTTGAACTGTCAGTCCTGTCGCTGCACTGTCTGTTCGGTGTATTCAAATTTGTGTCTGTGTCGTGGTGTAAAGTCCGTTTACAACAGCGAGGTGTAAGAAAGAGACCTCCAGAAGTACGTACCTCTTTTCTTTTCGCAAGTACCACATGTCATGACTCTTGAGTTCCGTTTTGGAAGTTTTGACTCTTGAATTCCTTTGTTGTAACATAGTTCACAACCGTTATTTGTTGCTTCATTTCTGTCAGAGGTCTATCCGTCACTTGCGAAGTCTACAGAAGGTGAACAGTTACATCAATGGCTGGACGCACAGTTTATAATTTTGTGGGGGAAAAAAGGTCGGGCATGAGGGAGATTTGAACACGCACCTGCCGCTTTGCAGTCAAACTCCGTGACCACACAACCACGCAAGGGTTCCGCCAGTTCGTTCCAGGATACACATCTTGAGGTTGGGTCATTCACTGTTTCTATTTTGCTACTTTTTTCACAGTTCAGTACACCCACTTCCTGTTTTCACCTTTGATCTGTGTTTAAGTTTTGACGGGCTATACACCCCAATGGGCCATCTTACTAATAAATCTGAGGAGGGTTCGATGGGGAGCTTCCCTTGTCTGATTTTGCTCTCATGCACATTAGAGACACAGACAAAGTTGATGAAGCGTGACCGGATCACACTGAAGAATATACCGACATAATGCTTAAGTATTATTTATTAATGTGAGTGCGTGGTGCCTGTTCTTTCTGACATGTCCGAAAGACACCACTCATTCATATAATTGATTCGCCTCGATGGGCAATGAATCCGCCACCTTCAGTGCGAATGCACATCAACGTTGGATTTCATGCGGGAATCTCCAGGTAGCGGGCGTGGAGGACATGCACGGGGACTGCAGCTAGTTGGCGCCGAGTGGGAATGTGGTTCGGCCGTGGTAAACACTGTGTTCGGGTGGTGCAGTAGTTAACACAACTGCCTATTAAGCACGAGATCCCGAGTTCGAATTCCGGTCCGGCACACATTTCGCTCGACGCCGCTGATTCTGCATAACGTCCCAATGCAGCTGGTACCATTAGCTTCTTCCCTTTCCTTTCTCCCCACTCCACCTTCAGTTTACATAACTAATATTTAAGAACTTACGGAATTCGAGCCGGCCGCGGTGGTCTAGCGGTTCTGGCGCTGCAGTCCGGAACCGCGGAACTGCTACGGTCGCAGGTTCGAATCCTGCCTCGGGCATGGGTGTGTGTGATGTCCTTAGGTTAGTTAGGTTTAAGTAGTTCTAAGTTCTAGGGGACTTATGACCTAAGATGTTGAGTCCCATAGTGCTCAGAGCCATTTGAACCATTTTTGAACGGAATTCGAAACTGTTTTCAGTAGTAATTTTTTCCCTTTTTTTAATGGGCAGCTTCAATCACTTACAACATTATCAGATTCGTCTGACTCCTTAATTTAATGAAAAAATCAAATAAATCTTGTAGCAGAGATCGGCACCGTCACAAGATATCATGTTTTTTTTTTTTGTATCTTGTGACCCTGCCATTCTCTAGTTTCTACTGGATTAAGAAGAAAGACGAAACTGACGATGATCTAACTCATCAAAACCTGTAATTACATAAAGGAAAAGAACTGTGATCAATGAGAGTTTTGCATTCCAAAAGTTCACAAACAAGGTTGTTTAGTGTCTCTATCGCTGGAAAGAAGTGGAAACACTACATACTAACAGCAAATTAATGGCTGGAGGTCCTACGCTTATCAAAACAATCTGGAATCAGTCTAGATATCCAGATACTCCCAGCAGAGTATGTTATGTCACCAACAGCTTACATACAACTATTCAGTGTTACTACGGGGAAAGTAAAAGTCGTTTCGCCAACCTCGATTTGAGTTAAACATAAACAGTAAAGGTACTACAACGAATCAGTTTTACTATAACAGTGAACGTGCTGAACTAGTGGTAGATTAGCAGCTCGTAGGTTGCACATAGAGGTAACTTCAAAAAGCAAGTTCACATTACTATGGCAGGCCAAGTAACTTACTGATTGCTGCCCTACACTTCAAAGTGACGCAGATTTATGACACCATTTTTAACAACACCAAGTTTCTGTAAACAACAGTTGGGACGCTCCATCAATCGATCAATTTCTCGACGATAGAAGTTCAATCCTTTATCACGGAGCATTCGAGAACCGCTGCGTTAACGTCCTCATCGTCGGAAAATGTCTTTGCCCCCAGATGTTCTTCGTAGATTGCCTGGACGCTGCTGTCGATGGCCTTCCTTCCCGATCAGCATCATCCATATCTGTGCCGCCTTGGTCAAATTGCTGGCACGAATGCAATACGAGTAGATGCGACACTGGGTGTCTCAGCTAACGCGTCTGTTGACTCAATCCTTCAGGAAATCGGCATGGATCGGGCTGGAGACAATTGTAACATGTGAAGAAAACTGAATATAATACATTAATCGGCGCCACTCTTTACAGCTTCTACAGTTATCCGAGAAAGACAATAGGGAATTATTGCCGGCCGCGGTGGCCGAGCGGTTCTAGGCGCTCAGTCTGGAACCGCGCGACTGCTACGGTCGCAGGTTCGAATCCTGCCTCGGGCATGGATGTGTGTGATGTCCTTAGGTTAGTTAGGTTTAAGTAGTTCTAAGTTGTGGGGGACTGATGACCACAGATGTTAAGTCCCATAGTGCTCAGAGCCATTTGAACCATTTTAGAATTTTTGAAGGGAATTATTTATGCAACTCCTCGTGATGGGTAACGTGACTGGGTTCGCAGCCGTGTTATTCATTTTTCAAAGGAAAAGAATCCACGTAACAGTTACAAATTTCGTTTCGAGGTCCGTTTTGGAAAGTGTGTTTCCATTCTCAGAGCTGCAGGAATCACCAGTATGCTTATAGCGTGCGGTCATACTAGAGAATCGTACAGCTCTGAGAACGAAAACAAACCTTTCTAAAACGGTCTGCGAATATAGTTCGGGAAATGAAATGTGTAGCTGTTTAGTGGATTATTTTCCTCTGCGTGAAATAATAGTGACTATATGGCGCCACGAAAGACGTTATCGGCTAGTGATGCACTGGTAGTGTTACTACTAATGCGTGAAAACTGATGAACCAGAATAAGCTGAGAAATCTAGTGTCCTGCAGGACTAATATCGTCAGAAATTATGAGTGAAAGAGATTATTTGTGTTGTGAAATTTCCTTCTCACAATTTGCCACCGTTGGTACAACCCATACAAAGTCCGAAACCTCTAGTGCAATGTTCAAATAAAGCACAAAGCAAGTATCCACGTAGCAGACAGTTTTGCTCACAAAAACTGACAATTTGTGCTAATTTTCCTCCGACTATAAGCGCGACACGTCACCATGCTATGAGGTATGTTCGAAGATCGCTAACTAGGCGTATCAGGAATCTTTACTTTTTAAAATAAACAGGATAGGTGATCTGGTAAGCAATGAATGTATATAAAACCATACCTATCGTAGTCACCTGTTGGAGTAGCATGTCTACTTGCTTACATGCATCATCCGATATCGTACCGATTTGGACTTAGATTAAACTTCAAGTACAATTCTGGAGTCGACTCACAGTTCGTACAGTTTAGCAATGAAAACTAACTAGAAACCGCAAACAGACTGGCTACTGACAGTTAAATGGTGTATTTCGTTGGTTCTTCCACGTTTTACATCCCGTGTAAAAATTATTGACGTTCTTTCTCCACCACAGGTGTCACAAACGTTTCCTCTAAAACCCAGTTTGGCTTCGATTGCATTAAATAACCGACCGCTCCTCAGCTCGACGTAACAGTTTCAAGTTCGCTAGGTGCTCTGTACAGCTAACTCTATTGCTCCCGGCTCGATATGGACTAGGTGCAGCTTGTCATCAGAAAGACGTGAATTATCTTTCTTCCGCTCAGCTGTGTAGCTGACGGCTAGTATTCATCTGAGTTATCGAGTGCTCTGTGAAAATCGTTCGAAATATGTCCTGATTATAATACACTAAAATTCAACCGCAAAGTTGGCCAGCATAACATACAATTCAAATGAGGGTTAAAACAGCAGATCCTGTAACAGCCATACGTTGCTACAAATATTCTATCGAGGTAAAATACGAGGGTATCGGACTGAAAATAGAAGTAAATCTTTGAAACACGTCGCGATTAATAAATGAAAATTTAATTGTTTACTAAGTGTTTCTGTTGTTTTAACGCTTACATCAAGGCTCAAAATACTGGACGAACTAACATGTGGACGAGCGATCAGAGTTCGTTATGTGTGTTGTACCTGGCGTGTAAGCCGAGAAATTTGCATATAGGTTTTTCTGCTCTTGCACGCTTACTGGTCAATTTACACGGCAGGTACAGTGCTCTGTGGCGCGATGCAGTTTTTCGTTAACTTGTTCGTTGCTCTTGAATTTCGAGCTGCGGTGTGACAGCAGACTGGCGGCCTCGTCCTTCCGTTTGATGCAGGAGCAAAGCCAGACTAGTTACCAACCGCCTCACAACCTTCTGAAAGCAAGCTGTGCGAACAAGTGATTAGGTAATGAGTAATCTGATTGTGGCGGCGGCCACGTTGTTGGAAAACCAAACTGCTGCGTCTGCGTATTCCACCAACCAACCACCGCATGGCTGTGCTCCTGAAAACACCTTGTTCTCTTAACGGAGCTTTCCGCTGTACACCAGGGGACTGCTCGTGCATCGAATGTGCCGCGTTATCCATGTACCAAACAAGTACTAGCAGATACGTGTTCTTACAAGGGAACCTCCCCATCGCACGCCCCTCAGATTTAGTTATAAGTTGGCACAGTGGATAGGCCTTGAAAAACTGAACACAGATCAATCGAGAAAACAGGAAAAAGCTGTGTGGAACTATGAAAAAATAAGCAAAATATACAAACTGAGTAGTCCATGGGCAAGATATGCCACATCAAGGATGATATAATCCCAGCAGAGCCGTGGTCGCGTGGTTAGCGTGAGCAGCTGCGGAACGAGAGGTCCTTGGTTCAAGTCTTACCTCGAGTGAAAAGTTTAATTTTTTATTTTCAGACAATTATTATCTGTCCGTCCGTTATGTTTTCATCACTTTTTTGGGAGTGATTATCACATCCACAAGAAAACCTAAATCGGGCAAGGTAGAAGAATCATTTTACCCATTCGCCAAGTGTACTAGTTAGGTGGGTCGACAACATATTCCTGTCATGTGACGCACATGCTGTCACCAGTGTCGTATAGAATATATCAGACGTGTTTTCCTGTGGAGGAATCGGTTGACCTATGACCTTGCGATCAAATCCTTTCGGTTCCCATTGGAGAGCCACGTCCTTTCGTCTACTAATCGCACAGTTTTGCGGTGCGGTCGCAAAACACAGACACTAAAGTTATTACAGTGAACAGAGACGTCAATGAACGAACGGACAGATCATAACTTTGGAAAATAAAAAAAGTAAACTTTTCACTCGATGGAAGACTTGAACCAAGGACCTCTCATTCCGCAGCTGCTCACGCTAACCACGGGACCACGGCGTTCCTTAGCGCACGTTGTCCTCGATGTTGTCTCTGTTGCGCATGGACTACTCAGTTTGTATATTTTGCTATTTTTTTCATAGTTCCACACAACTTCTTCCTGTTTTCTCGATTGATCTGTGTTCCGTTTTTCAAGGTCTATCCACTGTGCCAACTTATAACTAAATCTGAGGGGGGTGCGATGGCGAGGTTCCCTTGTTAGTAGTGGCGTGTGTCATGTCCGGTTACGACATCTGTTAAAAGCGTTGACTACAAACATCACGATTCCGAATTCAAGTCCTACTCCGACACACAAAATCTGTTGGAAGTTTCTATATATTTCGTTTCCCGTAAACACCAACATGGAGCTTAATCTGTGATACAGGGGAGTTTCACCGCAGACTTCCGATGACCTAATTCCCCTTTTGTCATATTTATGACCACTCCTCCCCTCCCACCCCTCTGACGTCACAATCCAAGATGGCGGAACTGGACCATTTGTACTAAGGTAGGAAATTAAGGAAAAATCCAGACTAGTGGAACTAGCCTACTTGTACTAAGCTAAACTGTGGCATATCAACTTGTGTTAAGTCCAAAATGGCTTATATTTAAGGTTTAACCACATCCCAGAGTTCCAAGCCACCAACGCTTCGTCGATTTAATGTAAACAATTACAACTGTGTATGTAGTAGGATCGGATTTGTCGTCTGCACGGCTCAGTAGCTCACGCACTGTCGAAGTGACGCGAGGACCACCACCGGCTGCGAACTGACTCGGAGCAAAAATCCATCTCGGTTTGGGTATAAAATAAAATATATTAGTTACGGGAGCTCCATTTGAATGGCTTCCAAAAATGTGATTGAGCCATCATTCGCAACCGGGGACGCTGTGGAACCAAGGTAGAAGCTGAAGTGGCGTAGTCAAACAAGCAGATATATAAACGTATCGTTTTCGCGAATCTGAGTCAGTTTAAATAAAATAATTTTGGGTATCAGGCCGCATCATTGTAAAACACTAAAGCAACTAAACTGCCACCGTTTCGACTGACATGCTGCAGTGCTCTTCAGGACGTTTATTCAAAGTCATACAGGCCGTGGAAGCCAACGAACTTCTATTAATCATTTTATCAATTAATTAATACTACTGCTCTCAATCAAGCACACTCCTTTTATTCAAAAAATTTAAAGAATGAAAACTGCTGATAGCTAAGAATCCTAAGTTTTATGAAAAAACTATCTAAAAATCTGAAAACGTGTGGTATCGTATTGCAATTGAATCAGGAGTCCGAGAAGCTGATACGGCTTCTGTCAAAGCGTCAAGGTTCGATTACGTAAGGGAAATGAAGAGGGAAATGAATAACAAGTAATTCATTACTTGTTCATTGCCCTCAGCAAGAAGAAAATTGGAAATTTGTGGGAAGGTCTTATGGGACCAATCTGCTGAGGTCATCGGTCCCTAAGCCTACACACTACTTCATCTAATTTAAACTAATTTCCGCTATAGACAACACACACACACCCATGCCCGAGGGAGGACTCTAACCTCCTACGGGGGAGGCCGCACAGATCGTTACAAGGCGCCTTATACCGCGCGGCTGTCTCGCGCAGCCTCAGCAAGAAGACTATGTTTGGTCGTCAAAAGCATGAGACTTAAGAAAAGTACACTTTTCAACCGGCTTAAAGGGTGGCCACTTCTGAGAAGAGGTCGTTACGTTCATTTGAAAAAAGAACACAATCTGAGAGGTGACTATGAGCGTCCTCTCGTTTTGGTACTCACAAAAATGGTTCAAATGGCTCTGAGCACTATGGGACTCAACTGCTGAGGTCATTAGTCCCCTAGAACTTAGAACTAGTTAAACCTAACTAACCTAAGGACATCACAAACATCCATGCCCGAGGCAGGATTCGAACCTGCGACCGTAGCGGTCTTGCGGTTCCAGACTGCAGCGCCTTTAACCGCACGGCCACTTTGGCCGGCTGGTACTCACATTTTTGTATCTGAATGAGTTCCTCCGTTTCATCAATAAGTTCCTCCAAAACATACGTTAAACGACACACGCTAAATGCCACAACTTCCACCTCCCTCCTCCTCACCCCGACTCATATTCCGCAACTCAAAGGAGATTCCCTTAATCCCAGGCGAGACTCCATCTCATTTCCCTTCCTCGCGGAGGAACTACTCTTTCTGTTGTTCGCAGCTGACTAGCTACGCCTATCCCGTAACTTTGCGTCACCTTTTGTGAAAAATTGGAACTTCATTCATTACCGACGAATGGGGATGACGTGCTAGGAGGGGGATGGAGGGGTGGGCTGTCTATGACACGTACGATTATGAGTAATGTGTATGTTGCGTTGGGCAAATACACTCCTGGAAATTGAAATAAGAACACCGTGAATTCATTGTCCCAGGAAGGGGAAACTTTATTGACACATTCCTGGGGTCAGATACATCACATGATCACACTGACAGAACCACAGGCACATAGACACAGGCAACAGAGCATGCACAATGTCGGCACTAGTACAGTGTATATCCACCTTTCGCAGCAATGCAGGCTGCTATTCTCCCATGGAGACGATCGTAGAGATGCTGGATGTAGTCCTGTGGAACGGCTTGCCATGCCATTTCCACCTGGCGCCTCAGTTGGACCAGCGTTCGTGCCGGACGTGCAGACCGCGTGAGACGATGCTTCATCCAGTCCCGAACATGCTCAATGGGGGACAGATCCGGAGATCTTGCTGGCCAGGGTAGTTGACTTACACCTTCTAGAGCACGTTGGGTGGCACGGGATACATGCGGACGTGCATTGTCCTGTTGGAACAGCAAGTTCCCTTGCCGGTCTAGGAATGGTAGAACGATGGGTTCGATGACGGTTTGGATGTACCGTGCACTATTCAGTGTCCCCTCGACGATCACCAGTGGTGTACGGCCAGTGTAGGAGATCGCTCCCCACACCATGATGCCGGGTGTTGGCCCTGTGTGCCTCGGTCGTATGCAGTCCTGATTGTGGCGCTCACCTGCACGGCGCCAAACACGCATACGACCATCATTGGCACCAAGGCAGAAGCGACTCTCATCGCTGAAGACGACACGTCTCCATTCGTCCCTCCATTCACGCCTGTCGCGACACCACTGGAGGCGGGCTGCACGATGTTGGGGCGTGAGCGGAAGACGGCCTAACGGTGTGCGGGACCGTAGCCCACCTTCATGGAGACGGTTGCGAATGGTCCTCGCCGATTCCCCAGGAGCAACAGTGTCCCTAATTTGCTGGGAAGTGGCGGTGCGGTCCCCTACGGCACTGCGTAGGATCCTACGGTCTTGGCGTGCATCCGTGCGTCGCTGCGGTCCGGTCCCAGGTCGACGGGCACGTGCACCTTCCGCCGACCACTGGCGACAACATCGATGTACTGTGGAGACCTCACGCCCCACGTGTTGAGCAATTCGGCGGTACGTCCACCCGGCCTCCCGCATGCCCACTATACGCCCTCGCTCAAAGTCCGTCAACTGCACATACGGTTCACGTCCACGCTGTCGCGGCATGCTACCAGTGTTAAAGACTGCGATGGAGCTCCGTATGCCACGGCAAACTGGCTGACACTGACGGCGGCGGTGCACAAATGCTGCGCAGCTAGCGCCATTCGACGGCCAACACCGCGGTTCCTGGTGTGTCCGCTGTGCCGTGCGTGTGATCATTGCTTGTACAGCCCTCTCGCAGTGTCCGGAGCAAGTATGGTGGGTCTGACACACCGGTGTCAATGTGTTCTTTTTTCCATTTCCAGGAGTGTAAGTGCAGCTCAGACTTGGGATGGATGGCACTAGCTGATGTATCGCACTTAGGTCATTAATCGTATTAGCGGCTTCTCCTGCGACTCAAATTTATTCCATCTATTTCTTTATTACCAGCAATGCTCTCTTTTTGTTAATCAGGGTGGTTGAAAACCTTGACTGTCTATAGGCATAGAGTAAGATATCCGCCATGATTTTTTACTGTCCTAATATTCACGTTAAGTGACCTAGGAAGATTGTGGAAGATCCAAATCAAGATGACCAGTCTGAGATTTGCATCTGGTTCCTCAGAAATAGACTCCCAATGGCGCACCGTCTCACTCGTAGGACTCCGTTGTAATGAAATCAGGTTTAAGTTTTCAGTTTTATTTAGAGTGCAAGCAGTAAACGAAAAAACTGTGTTTTAGCACAATTGCAAACTAAATTTAGTCGACTTCCAGTTATTAGTGAGGCGCATAAAAATTGATGAGCATGCGGTGCTACACGTATGTGTTATCCATTGTCATGGGAGGATTTTCAGTTTCATGCATAAATAAGAGCTGCATCGTGTGGAGTTTAAGATGAACAATGGCTGAGCCTCAAAACAGGAAGGGCTAAAACATCTCGAACTAAGCAAGACTTCTGGAGTTGGCCGATGCCGTGAAGTAGCTATACATCTCTTGTCATAATTCGAGATCCTGTTTTTATAGGTACTGCTTCGCTTGCCTCGATTTTATCAAAATCTTATAGTTAGTATTAGAATTTATTGGTTCGCCTTTGACAAATGAAATGTCTACAAAAAATGTGCTGTCTCTTCAACCACCACACAGTTATGTGTTTATTGTGCTTTGGAGAGATAACTGCAACGAATTATTCCACCGACGAGTGTATGTGTGTAGATGTGCGCCCCCACTGCAGTGATGTCTGTGCATGGGGACTTCAGCCCTCTTCGCAATGAAACCCAGGAATTCTCGTTTTTCCTGTACAAGTGAGACGCATGTGAGTGGCGAAATTACTGACCTCCACTGCTCTTTGGTGAATACATTCGCGAAAAAGGGAACTACACCGCTGCACAACGTTCATTAAATCTGAGGTACTTGTAAAAGCAACAATACTGGCTATCTGAAATATTCGTGTAAAAGATTCAATTCTATCGGTCTAACGCGTGAGTAGCACTCTCATTTTCAGGCGGCGTTGCAAAAAATCTCTGCGCTGTCATTATTACAAAAGATTCCTATTTGCTGTTCTCGTAGCATAATCCTTATGGAATACACACAGGGGGTTGAGAAAAATATGGAAACACCACAAAGACAACATACTACCATACCTAACTGGGGTGAGGGGGAGGGCATTCAAAACAGTTTCCAATGGTCTCGGAATGGATAAATACTAGCCCTGTATCGTTTTTAGCGTCATCTTATACCATACTTCTTTCAAAATAGTGGCAAGTACAGGAACGACAATGGAAGTCGATGGAGATCACGCACCCTTATCTCCAAAGTAGACCCACAAAGTTTCAATAACAATGAGATCTGGCGCCTGTGGCGGCTAGAGGACATTGAGACACATGAACCTTGCGCCCAAAGAACAGTCCCGGATGATGTGAACTTTGTGAACACAGGCCCTGTCGTCTCGGGACGCAGCATCACCACCGGAAAAAAAAACCATTTTGCCATGGTATGGAAATGATCAGCCAGGATGGTTACATAATCCTTGGAAGTAATCTGATCTGTGAAGAGTAACCACGGTGTCCATGGAGTACACGATATAATCTACTTTAAAATAGGAGTTTATTTGCAAATTTTAAATATCTAATAAATATTCTACTGTACGACAAGAGACAACCTCCCCGTTGTTCTTCTCTGTAGTAGAAATTAGATTACCGAAATCATCACAGCTGAGACACATGCAGATTATAATTGATTTTCTAGAAAAGAATATGCTGTAGTCAAAGATTGATGAATAAACACCATCTTCAGAAAGTTGGCTCCGTAAAATTTCTTGCGCTTTTACTAATTCCCACACTTCCTCTCACTGATAAGAGCGCCTGCAATGACCGAAGAGAAGGTGATGAAAAATGCGAGAAAAATCAGTAGCGACACGAAAGCCTGGAAGTACTAGGAGTGAAACGATTCGTTGCGAATCCTTATACATACTCCGCAAGCCACTCTGCAGTGAATGGTTATGGAGAGGGGTAACTTTGTAGCAATATTAGTGTTTATTTCTTTCTGTCTTTTTGCATCAGTATAAAGCGAGGGAAAAGTCACTTACCTATATGCCTCAGTACGTGCCCTAATCTCTCTTATCTCACCCTTGTGATTCCTAGCAAGGGAATCTCCCCATCGCAGCCTCTCAGATTTAGTGGTAAGGTGGACCAGTGGATAGCCTGTCAAAAACTGAACACGGATCAAGCACGAAAACAGGAGATAGGTGTACCGAACTGCGAAAAAAAAGGAAAATAGAAATCGTGAACGGTCCAGGAACTAGAAGTGCAATAAAGAGCAGCCCAAAAGAGCGACGGCGTTGTGGGCAAGTGGTCGCCAACCAGGCGAGTCGTGTTCGACACTCCCTCATGCTTTCCTCCTCTATTTTCCAGAACCCTTCTAACAAACTTAAGTCTTCCATTCTCTTTCCTTAATACTGATTTTACATGTTCGGCCCACTTCATAATACCCCCAGATATTTAAACATACTCTAAACGCTCACCAGTAATCGTGTACACCTGTAATAACAAACGCGAAAGCACAAAGTGCATTTGGGACCTTGTAGGAGACACTAAGTGATTCATTAAGCCAGCTTGCAGGTCTCTGACCCACACCAAGTCGTGTACGGTGCTCCGTTGGCTCATGCAACGTAGCAGTGCTGTCCCGTGTTGGCTCCTCCCATACGTATTACGCAGTGGTAGAGACGTAGGGTTGCTCCTGTAATACTCCGTTCCTACTCCGGAACCCAGCGGAAAACACGACAAAATTTCGCAACAAGTACAACTTCAGTGACTGCAAGAGCCTGAGACGGTAATTATTAATTTCAGTGCTATGTAAGGCCTTCACAAAAAATAGGAAGGGTAATTACGGATTTCAACGGAAAAATGTTGCTCAGTGGGCTACATCTAAACATACATCCACATAAATACTTTGAAAGCTACTTTACAGTGCATGGCGAAAGATACATCGTAACCATAACAATTTTCTTTCATATTCCACTCAAATACTGAGCTAGGGAAAAATGACTATCTATATGCCTCTGTACGAAACCTAGTCTCTCTTACTGTTGTCTCATGCGCTCTACACGAGATATAGGGTAGAGTTGCCTAATTTGTACCCCTTTTGAGATTTTACTGACTATAATCTAACCAATTAGTTACTTAATTATTTACACAATGCCATCCTCAACTGCGGGATGTTTTCTTGATATCTGAATTAATGACTGAGAATTTTGAGAAAAAAAACAACTACGCTTAATTTTCTAAACGTCTGCAAGTGGTACAAATTAGGAACCTGATTTCCTAACTTGTACGAGTGGGTGCATAAATTGTACCACAGTTGAATGCTATGTCCCGGGATTAATGTTACGAGCCGGCCGAAGTGGCCGTGCGGTTAAAGGCGCTGCAGTCTGGAACCGCAAGACCGCTACGGTCGCAGGTTCGAATCCTGCCTCGGGCATGGATGTTTGTGATGTCCTTAGGTTAGTTAGGTTTAACTAGTTCTAAGTTCTAGGGGACTAATGACCTCAGCAGTTGAGTCCCATAGTGCTCAGAGCCATTTGATTAATGTTACGTACTAGTTCAAGTTTATCTTGAATTTGTGGCGCTTATGTCTTGTATGCTATTTCCTTTACAGATGCGCCGTATGTTCTGAGAATCCTTCCGACAAATCTAAGGCATCTATTCGTTTTTCCTACTATCAGACTATTTAACTAGAGGCTCGCGGTTAGGTGTCCATGTGGTCTACGAAATTTTTCAGCTCATTAGCTTACTTTTGTTTCTGGCTATGCTTTGTGCTCATGAAAACAATCGGGTTGGAGGAGGATGGAATTCTTCCATGTTCCACTCCAGCGAGAAAGAATAAGAAACGCGGCCCTCATAATACAGTGCGTCGAGGAACCCCACCGTCTGTATTTTCTCCGACTACGTGCTAGTTTCAAAATGAAAATGGAATGAAGAGTAAGAAATTCCCAAGAGTTATTGTACGGTATGTTGCATAGCCACAGAATTTTCAGAGGAATAATGTTCCTACCTTCTTCTCGGTCATTACGTAGAGGTGCATCTGCTGCGCGTCGAAATGTAAGTCTGGGTTGACCGGCGAGTGCTCGTCGACGGCCAGGTCTCCGTACTCCAGGGCCGTGCTGGAGCTCTCCACCACCACCTGCACACAAACGAAAACACACTCAAATCACTCGAAGTGGCAATACGCTTGGAACAGTTACATTGCCAGCTCGGTAAGTGGCGCGCAGGAGTGAGTCGATGCAGTTGCATAAACTTACATTCAAATACGAAGTAGAACTCTGTGAGTACTTGTCAACTCAAATGCTAATGCTAGAAGTCAGAAGCAGGTTGGTTTACTAAGTAACCACAGAAGGCTTAAAATAATATTTATGCGTATTGTAGCATACTGACAAAACACATGAGCGAGATTCATTGCGAGAATAACATTATTATAATAACATCATAATGTAGTTAGTGATAGTATGTAAGCGGTCATCCTAGGACACAATCAGGATGGGTGGATCGTAGGTGTAACTTGTTTTATTCTTCAGACCACAGCACACACATTACGGTGAACGTCAGTGCTCGCTTGCCGACCGATGCGTACGACAGAGGACGACACCCTTTTTGGTTCCTGCAAAGCGAGCTAGCCAGCCAGATATTTAATCTAGGGTTGGTTCAAATGGCTCTGAGCACTATGGGACTCAACTGCTGAGGTCATTAGTCCCCTAGAACTTAGAACTAGTTAAACCTAACTAACCTAAGGATATCACACACATCCATGCCCGAGGCAGGATTCGAACCTGCGACCGTAGCGGTCTCGCGGTTCCAGACTGCAGCGCCAGAACCGCGCGGCCACTTCGGCCGGCCTTTAATCTAGGGCAATAGGGTTCTGTGCGGAACCGGAAGAGACTGCAATTGTACGGATTAGGACAGATGCGAGGCAAATGGCATAAGCTAATTCAGGCGGAAGGAGTGCTCCCTTGCAAAAACCTCACGCGAAGTGATGATATATTTGTTATGAATTTGCATTCTAATTTGAAAGTTACGTAGTTCAAAACCGACCAGTTACTCTTACTTGATCCCAGGTTCATCGTAAGATTTTGCCGTCTGTTAATATGACTTTCTCCTCTAGAAATTCTTTGTTTACGAGACCCAATTTGGTTTCCAATCCACTTACCACTGCGGGTTCCCCTATAATTAATTTGGATAATTGATCTTCTGGTCAGAGGATGGCAACGATATGACATCCAAAAGGACCAATCCAAGTACCGCTCCGCAATTTTCAAACCAACGTTCGCGTTGATTTAAGAACTAAGAATATCACGTTGATCTACATCAGTTCATATGACTGCTATACTATTTTCTTCAACTTGCTCCCGGCCAATTCCATCCTGTGTCTTCGTCACCCTGAACTATATCATTGTCTCTGCTACCTCCGTGTCTACAAGTCTGCTATTGGGAAAAGTGAGCACTAAACTTCCTTTCACAACAATCCGTTCCTCATTTAAGTGCACCTATTTATTTTTTCGTTTTGCTTTCCAAGGGACAGAGGTACCTTAAAATGTTTCAAATGGCTCTAAGCGTAATGGGACTTAACATCTGAGGTCATCAGTCTCCCTAGACTTAGAACTACTTAAACCTAACTAACCTAAGGGCATCACACACATCCATGCCCGAGGCAGGATTCGAACCTGCGACCATAGCAGCAGCGCGGTTCCGGACTGAAGCGCCTAGAACCACTCGGCCACAGCGGCCGGCAGAGATACCTTGGATAGTGACATCAATGAAGGAGCATAACTGCATCAAGTGTGACTAATTTACGAGATGGGATTGATCGTGACCTTATAAAAAATAATTGGTACTTGCCTAAAGGGATTTCAGGAAACAGTGTTTGGGCCGAGTGGGCGAGTACAAGAAGAGCTGAAGGTATTATCGCAGGGCCATCTCTTCCGTGATCTGAAGACAGAGATTCGACTGTTGTGGGCGTCTTATAATCAACCTCCTTTCCCCACTCTCTTCTCGCACCGGGTTTTGCTGCAATCATCGTGAGCGACTTTATGAAACGTCAAAGAAGCACTTCCTAAATTAACTCCGTGCTCCGTGAATGTCGGCTGGCTCTCGCTGTTGCCGACTTCCAAAATTCTCTCATATTTGGTAGCCTTCCTAATTATATGCACAGTTGGCTACATTCGCATCTTCATTAGTTCGAAAGACACATTCTAACGTAAGTATTGACAACTGCATCGTAAATATAACAAGTGAAATAAATTCAGATAATTTGTTTAGAGACGAATAAAATTTCTCTCTTTTGGCGATGTAAATTCGCTCTTACATGATATTTCTCTTTGACAAGCAGTTTATTGAAGTACATTAAATGTCCCGGTGCCACTGACGTGTTGCAATATATGAAAAATAATGGAACTACAATTTTATTAATTTCGAAAGGAACTAAAAATTTGTGTATCATTAAACGACTTTGCAGGAAAAGGCAGTGAAGGAGATGTTAATTCATGAGATTCGTAATTCCGCCGCCGCCGCCGCCGCCTAGTTTAAAAGGAAAGTATTTTTTTGTTTTGAATATATTGCCAGTCACAAAACACGTTAAAGATGTAGATTTAAATTAATTACTACGCTATGCAGTATATACGTGCTACATTGTGGATTATGAACTACCTTGTACTTTTTCGTAGTACAGTGTGTAAGATTCGAGAACTACTTGGATCTCGATGGAGGGTAGCTGATCGAGGAGAGAGGAGAGACTACAGCACGCTACCCAAATAAGAAAAAAATTGCCCATACTAGTTGTATTAATTACGGAAATCTCCGATAAGATACAAAAAAGGTATTGTAGCGAAAAGCTGGCGATAGAACTGAAATGAAGCAGATTCAAGCAACTGTGGTATGTCTTTTAGATTAGCAGGTAATAAATGGACAGAATGATAAGAGCAAAATACTGTCACTTTACTTCTTCACTTTATTTCTTCGTCGTTCGTGAAATGAGGAAGGGAATAAAGTTACTAACCCAAGATGTACGTAACGATATGCGAATTAAATCTGTCTATGCAGCACAGCATACTAGAAATTCTAAGCCTTGGAACGGACACAGAAGGACCATTAAAACTCTACTGTCATTTATTCGCGTTCTGAAGGATGTGTCGATTATACAGCATGCATCCAATGTCAACTGTACTCACAGAATAACTGTGACCTCCACTGCTGCAATGAATGTTACTGTATGTGGAGAACGGCTGGTGCCAATAAAGATTTCGCAAGAGGCGTAGCCCTAGGTGTTTACAACCCTAGGCTCCGCTGCTCGCTACGTGGAAATTTGTCACGCTTAACGTAAAAGAGTCTAGTTCTTCCACAATTACGCGGTGAATGAGCTTGTACGGTTCCCGCTTGGGAAATGCTGCAACTGGTCCGTCGCGAATCGCTCGGAACGCATCGACAGAGCGCAGCCTTGGTGCGGCAGTAGCCTTCACAGAGAATTGCAACTCGCTTACGGCACCTCGTCCGGCACGTCCTGCACTTCTGCAACCAAAGCTACCTGTCTCTGCAAGCCACTAGTCACTACGCTCGGCAAAGTGCTGGAACGAATCTTTTTCTCTGAACCCGGATCCGAAGTAAGTATGAATTTCTTGAATGATCCCTTGCCGCCTGGAACTCTCTTTTTAGCTTTCTTTAAGGACTATTACTCAGTTTCGCCCATAGACCTTTTACAAGATCCCGCTTATTCTTTTTTTTTTTTTTTAAAAGAAACAATACTAATTCATCTGTACATTACTTTTTCGGTGAAGTGCAGAGCAGCGACTAACACAAAACATAAATTACGGTAAAATGGTTCAAATGGCTCTAAGCACTACGGGACTTAATATCTGTGGTCGTCAGTCCCCTAGACATAGAGCTACGTAAACCTACTTAACCTAAGGACATCACACACATCCATACCCGAGGCAAGATTCGAATCTGCAATCGTAGCAGCCACGTGGTTCCGGACTGAAGCGCCTAGAACCGCTCGGCCACAGTGGCCGGGTAAACTACGGCAGATACGTAACTTTTTGTTATTAGTCTTCTGACTTGTTTGAAGCGGCACGTCACGAATTACTCTCCGGTGTCAGCCTCTTCTGAGGTTAGCACTTCCACGCAACATTTTCAATTATTTTTTGGATGTATTCCAATCTCTGTCCTCAGACACAGCTCTCTCGAGTACCGTGGAACTTATTTCCTGAAGTCTTAATACACGTTCAATCACACCGTCTCTTCTTGATGTCGGTTCTTTTCACATGTTTCTCTCCTCGGCGTTTCTGCGAAAAGCCTCCTCATTTCTCACCAGGCCACATGGTTTTCAACATCCTTACATATTACCAAACTCAAACGCTTCGATTCTCTTCTTTTCCCTTTTTCCCACACTCCATAATTACCTTCCATACGTACATTCTCAGCAACTTCTTCCTCAAATTTACGTCGATGTCTGATACGAATACACTTTTCTTTATGTCCTCCTTACTTCGTCCGTCATGCATTATTTTACCTCCGAGGTAGGAGGATTCGTTCACAGCGTCTGCTTCATTGTCCTCAATTTTGATACTACTCCTCACTACTTGACTCTTCGATTTGCTCTCAGTCACCAGAATGTGCCCATTAGACTGTTCATTCAATTTAGGAGGCCCCTCAGTTTTTCCACGCTTTCACTGTGGATAGCACTATCATTAGAGAACCTTACGATGACTGACCTTTCAACTTAAATTTTAACCCCCCTCCTGAACATGTGATTTATTTCCGTCATTTCTTCTTCGAGCTGTAAACTTAACAGTAGGGAGCGACAGACAACATCTGTAATTTAAATCCCGTTTCTAATCCGAACACTTCGGTCTCGCTCTTCAATTCTTCTTTTGCCCTCGTATTCTTGTACATATCTACTCCTAAATTATCCTCTTTCCCTATAGTTTACATCTATTTTCCTGAGAATTCTGAAAATCTTATACCATTTTACATTGTCGAAGCCTTTTTCTAGGTCGCTAAATCCTACAAACGTCTCTTGATCTCTCTTAAGTCTTGCTTAAATTATCAAAGGCAACGTATGAACTGCCACAATGGTGCCTTTACCTTTCCTAAAACCAAAATGACCGTCATCTAACAGATCCTTAGGCGGTATGAAATCACTGTAAAAAATAGAACAGTTAGGAAACTGACGATCAGTGTGAGTCCTTCAGGTAATATTTCATGTAAACTGTAAGTATCTATATCTATTCTAAGACAAGAGGCAATGTAGCATTCACATCTTCCATTGCTTTTCTCTGAATAAGAGTAAAAATTATTTATTTCAATTTAGCCACGCATAAGACACCCCAAGCAGCTTTCGACTTGTGTTATGCACATGAAGGAGCAAAGAAGGGATCCTGGTGCGGGATCACTTGCCATTAATATCGGAGTTGCTACGTTACCTGCATGAGGGCTTCGGCATCTTTTATGAAATCTTGTGCCACGTCCTCAATTTTACACACACTGCCTGACACAAAAAGTGAAGGGCAGGAGGAAACGAAATGAAACTTTATCTGCTGGGAGGATGTGTGATGTTACGTGAATGGTTAAAAAAATCCATTAAAATGTACAGAGAACTTGGCAGTATGAGCCCACTTATTATTATGACATTGCATTCCTTCTGGCCAGAATGCGAGCATTGGTTCGGTTGGGAAGGATGTCATAAAGCCGTTGTATCCTGTTCTGGGACATGCTGGCCCGCAACTGTTCAAACTGGTCCTTGATATCCAGGTTAAGGACATTGGGACGGAGCTGCACCCGCTCATCTTCTATGGCGGACAAGTCTGGTGATCTTTCTGACCACGGGAACATCTCCACATCAAATTGGAAGTTCACAGACACACGTGCCAGTGTGGTCAAGCGTTGTCCTGTTGAAATATGACACCACGATACTGCCGCATGAGAGGTAACACAAGATGCTGTATTTGAGCATTACGGGATTGTTTTTCCTACTAATTTGCATAAGCTTACATTTATCTGAATGTAGAGCAATCTGCCATTCATCTCACCAAATAGAAACTGTCTAGTCATCCTGTATCCTTCTAAAGTCACTTTTCCGTACGTCACAGCATGACTACCAAACGCCGGCCGGAGTGGCCGTGCGGTTCTGGGCGCTACAGTCTGGAGCCGAGCGACGCAACGGTCGCAGGTTCGAATCCTGCCTCGGGCATGGATTTGTGTGATGTCCTTAGGTTAGTTAGGTTTAATTAGTTCTAAGTTCTAGGCGACTGATGACCTCAGAAGTTAAGTCGCATAGTGCTCAGAGCCATTTGAACCATTTTTGACTACCAAACAGCCGCAGATGGCTGTTCATCATGTCCATCAGAGCATTTATCTAGGTAGAGAATAAGAGCGATCCTACCACACTTCCCTGGGGCACTACTGACGATATCCTTGTCTCTGATCAATAATAATAATAATAATAATAATAATAATAATAATGCCGTGTGGGTAGGGCCTCCCGTCGGGTAGACCGTTCGCCTGGTGAAAGTCTTTCGAGGTGACGCCACTTCGGCGACTTGCGTGTCGATGGGGATGAACTGACGATGATAAGGACAACACAACACCCAGTCCCTGAGCGGAGAAAATCTCCGACCCAGCCGGAAATCGAACCCGGGCCGTAAGGTATGACATTCCGTCGCGCTGACCACTCAGCTACCAGGGGCGGACACTCTGATGAATACTCGCCGTCGAGGACAACATACTGGGTTCAATCACGTAAGAAGATTTCGACCTACTTATATATCTGGAAAGCTATTCCACATGCTCGTACCTTCGTTAACTTTCCAGAAATCTAGGAATATAAAATCTGCCTATTGCTGATCATTCCACAGTTCGCAGGATATCAGGCGAGAAAAGGGCAAGCTGAGTTTCGCAGGAGCGAGGGTTTCTAAATTCGTGTTGATCTGTGGACAGAAGCTCTTCCGTGTAAAGTACATTTAATATATTTGAACTCAGAATATGTTCAAGAACTCTGCAGCAAATCGATGTTAAGGCCGCTATTTTACCTTTCCTATATACAGGAGCCACACGCTCTTTTTCCAGTCGCTTGGCACTTCGCGCAGGGCGAGATATTCGCCAGGGATGCCTATTACTATGTTCCGATGCTAATCAAATGGTTCAAATGGCCCTGAGCACTATGGGACTTAACATCTGAGGTCATCAGTCCCCTAGAACTTAGCACTACTTAAATCTAAGTAGCCTAAGGACATCACACACATCCATGCCCGAGGCAGGATTCGAATCTGCGACCGTAGCAGTCACGCAGACTGAAGCGCCTAGAACCGCTCGGCCATTTCGGCCGGCCCGGTGCTAATAATTAAACCCAAGGAGTTCTTCTTTGTGGCGAGATATTTTCACGAAATTACAATCACCAATTTTCTCCTCAGAATGCCAAAACATTTTGTAGACTCCCACCTACACACGGAGAAACACCATGGTGATAAAATGAGAGCTCGCACAGACAGATTTGTGTGTTCATTTTTACCACCTGCTATTCGAGTGTAACGGCCAAGGAACAGTCTGAAAGTGGATCCATGAACCCTCCGGCAAACACTTCAGTGTTAACTGCAGGGTAAACGTGTAGATACTGGAAAACGATCGCATTCTTATAGTTTGGATGAGTGGCTTGCCTGCTCTGTTCTAGGAAGTGTAATGGAGGTAACAGAAGAGATGGTAGCGTTCGACGCCATTTTTAACACACAAAAAAAGGAACCTGGTGAAAGTGGCTGACCGTAAAAATGTCACTCTTTTGGTATTAAAAAGCTGTCCCCGTAGGTGAGCGATCTGCGAGTCTATTAATCACGCGGAGGACACAGGTTCGAACTCCTCTCCCTTTTCAGTACGACAGAAGAGTCCGCCGAGTGTAGGGAGGGTAACTGAAGAGATACGTAAAGGAATAATAGGTCGACGTAGTGGCTCTGACAATGTGCGGGAAAGCGGGGTACTATCCGCATGGTCCTCCATTGTTTGTGTCCAGTGACGTATGCCGCAGAGGATAGAGCAGCAATAAGGTTGGCAACGCGCTGTCTCCTGGTTTTGATTTTTTTTTTAAGGTAAGTCAATAAAAGAAAAAGACATACACTTCTGACGCAACAGTTTGGTTCTTAAGCGAGAATGCGTATATTTTTCCCTTTATAAGTTTGTATGAGCAACGCTCCAGGTAATTAAAACTGCTCCAGGTAATTAAAACTAGTAACAAAAGTACTTAGCCGTAGACAAAGACAAAGATCAGTCCAGCTAAATACGAATGCAGCACCTAGTCCAATTTTAAAGAAGGAATGTGTGAATCACTGCAGAAATTATTTGGGAAAACTGGAGAAAAGCTAAGCCGTAAACATTAGCGAAGAGGGTCGTTATTTAACAGTGTGGCGCGGAGCAGGCTAGCACCAGCAAGGAGCAGGCGCTACCGGGCCGCCGACTTAACAAATTAACGGCTGCCGCTAATGAAATTGGAAACACAAAAAGAAAGCGGCTAATCGGATGTTTTCAGCTGGCGAGCCGTAACGAGGGAGGCGACTGTTGTCAAAGCGCTGCAGGGAAGCCCCGCAGATCCCAGGGAAAATAATTAGCCGCCAACTCGCGGAAAGCCGTCAGACGGCAAAACAAATTTCTTTCATTGCCTCAGCCACAGTCTCACAAGTTGAAAGCATGTGTAGTTTCTTAAACAAACTCTTCCTTCCCTCTGCACTGAAATGTAGCCTCAAATCTAAAGCGCCGGAGGCTCCTAAAAGGTATTCCTTTAACTAACAACGCTGTCTACAAATCAAAAGGTAGCCACAGAGGTGGAGCAAGTTTTACTGCTATAGTAAATTCAGCGAAATAATCGTCCTGTTTCTTTCCCTCGCCTTCTAGGTTCTTTCTATGTTTGTGAAAGAGGAAAGCTTTATTACAGAAATACCAATTTGAAATAGAGGATTAGTGTTTAACTTCCCGTCGACGGCGAGGTCATTAGGGACGGAGCACAAGCTCGGATTGGAGAAGGATGGAGAAGTACAGCTGCCACGCACTTTCGAAGGAACCATTCTGGTATTTGCCTTAAGCAATTTAGGGAAATCAAGGAAAACGTAAATCAGGATGGCCGGACGCGGGTTTGAACCGTCGCCCTCCCGCAGGCGAGTCCCGTGTGCTAACCGCTGCGCCACCCCGCCCGGTACTAACTTGAAATGGAGACCGACAGTAGCTGTACTGCAAACACATGACAAGAAAACAGTGTTTATTTTTCTATTTTCCTTTTTTTGCGAGCCGTTTAGCATTCTATCACTTGCGACGCCCCTAATTAAGGAGCGCCATCTTAGTTAGGTAAAGGAAAAGCATCGTAAAGAGGACGGAACACACAAATTGCGTCACGATTCAATACATCAGTCTCTCCAAGGGTTTAACGCAGCCACGGTCCCCGGATGGACGTTCTCCTGGGAGTCAAGTATCTTATTTCCGACGCAACTGGCTGTAAAGATATTATCCTCATAGTCGCCGGCGCCGCTTAGGGAAACCCTGTCTCCAAATTTATTGGGAGCGAGACGGGCACCTACGCACATTTGTGAAACAAGGAAAACCCGTATTAGTTAGTTTTATATTCCATGGATCACTTGCACGATTAATGATGTTGAATGAGTCATTTTACGTTTATATGGCACATTCACATGTAAATATGGCTAGAGGATGACATTAGCAAGTTACTTTTTTTTTTATACGAATGTGACTAAGTAATCCGTACCCACCACTTTTTATTTATTATACAAATAGAGGAAATTCTTTTACGGAATAGAAGGGGTATCAAGTAGAAATTTATCAACTTCTTCATTGCTGGGCCCGCTTGCAAAAGGTCACAATACATCTTCTTTATACTTTTGACAAAATTTGCTGCAAATTGTTTATTTCTTGTTGGTTAGACAAGTTCACGGCGTGCTTGTTTCGGAATATGTGCCATTATCAAGAGTTCCTGTTGACATTACACGTATATATCATTTTCTTCTAGGTCTATGTGACAGTACTATGATATTTTATATAATACTTACGTCTAGAGGGAATGACGTCCACAAATCGTCTTGGAATGTCATTTTGCCACAAGTATAAAAAAATTTCGAATTTAACTTTACCGTTTGTCGGGCATTTTATATTACTAGGCAAGTGATCAAAGATTTTGGTGCCAATATTTTGCGCCCGTTTTTTGTGCTAAAGGCATCCTTAATGTGGAATAATCACTGTCATGTTTTCAAATGGAATTGTAATTATGTACAAGTGTTCTTTTTGAACTGCAGGGGGTTATTTACAAAAAAATTCATAAGAGTATAAACTTACTGTGAAGTTGCAGTTGTAGTCCCTAACGCCTTAAATAGATACCTGCAACATAACCGTGGGTGATCACCAACCACGTATTATTCTTACAGCGCGTTCCTGAGCAATGAAAATTTTCTTTCTAAAAGATTAGTTACTCCAGAACAACTTTCCACATGACATTACTGAATGAATATATGCAAAATATATTTACTTACTAATTTATCTCTCTCCTAGATTTGCAATGATTCAAAGAGCAAATGTGGGTGAACTGAGCTGTTTTACAAATTCAAAAAATGCGTTTTTTATCAGTTTAAATCTCATCTATAGCCAGATAGACAATTTTCATGTTCCAGGTTTGAGGTACTCGTACACACGATATGGCACAAGCTCAGCTGACCAGTGCATAAATTTTTTTATGAATTTGTGGTAAGATCTTATGGCACCAAACTGCAGACGTCATTGGTCCCTAAGCTTACACACTACTTAACCTAACTTAAACTAACTTACCCTATGGACAACACACACACACCCATGCCCGAGGGAGGACTCGACCCTCTGACGGGGGAGCCGCGCGGACCGTGACAAGACGCCTAAGACCGTGCGGCTACCCCGCGCAGCATAACGCACAGAGTCATGTTTTGTAGCCCATCGTTTCTTGCTTTAGAAGTGCCTTGTATTTACACTTTTACACCTCCCGTCTCTATTAAGTGTGTAACAGAGTGAGCCGGCCGGAGTGGCCGAGCGGTTCTAGGCGCTACAGTCCGGAGCCGCGCGACCGCTACGGTCGCAGGTTCGAATCCTGGGCATGGAGGTGTGTGATGTCCTCAGGTTAGTTAGGTTTAAGTAGTTCTAAGTTCTAGGGACTGATGACCTCAGCAGTTAAGTCCCGTAGTGCTCAGAGCCATTTGAACCATTTTGGTAACAGAGTGTACAACCTTTCTTTTGCCATTCACAAACCAAACAAGAGAACATAATTACTGTTCATATGCCTCCGTACACGGTCCAATAAACTCTCTTTTCTGGTCCATAAGCTGCTTTCGAGAGGGAGATGCTGGAAGCGACAAATCGCCCAAGAGGCAAAATAGTTCACGCAGGTCTCTTGTACTGGCTGAACTGACATCAGAGAACATGGCATGTCCAGAAATGCGTCTCTGAACATAAAAGTAGATTTCTTAGGATCCAAAACACTGGAAAGTAAACCACAACAGCTCGCACATATTCCTTATAGTTATCAATAGAAGTACAGCATGTTATTCTGTTTGCTCACAGGTGATATCGCATTCAGAAGAGTTATCTGTAGTATCGTTTGAAATGGATCAAAGGGCGTATCACACATGCAGAGGTTGGAATTTGTTTGAGTGCTGCCATATTTCAAACGTATGATCTTTACTTACCAAACTGAGAGTGAACGGCTGTTCGTTATCTCAAATGTAAATCTTTAGTAGAGATACCTTTTTCAATTTTCCATTTTACTGACAAAATACCTGCTTATCACAAACTGCACCGTCACCGAGCAATCAAAATATTTATCAGTCTATTTGACGGCCTGTCTATACAGATTGTGGACATAGTAACACACTACTACGTCTTCAGATAAATTCGACGTTCCTTGTGTTGATTAGTACTTTGAAAGTTGCGTATTCATTTGCAATTCCCTTTTTGCACACAATATTTTTTTGCTCTTCCCAAATCGCGACATTATCTTTGCAATGCTTTACGTATTTCTGCTATAGTCAGCTTGGATTAGTTGAAGTAAACTCTTTGAGAAAACTCTATGTCCACACTGATGCATTTCGCATCTTTGGCGGTCAGTTTGTCCATCAGCCAATGGGAAGCGTCCGCGGTTTTTGAACTAAAATGTGGTCTTTGTTCGAATAAGCATTCGTCATTCTGTTTCCTGTTTCTATTCTGCTTGGAGTTCTGTTCTGTTCGATTTGGGATGAAGTATGGCTTTGTCTGATGTCTGCTGATTCGGCGTTTCTACAACGGTAATGAAAACGGAAGAGATCTTTCCTATTACTTGCCGTGGTGAACATTGGGCGAATGCAGAGGTTATATCAGAAGTGCATTCTAAATTTCCGCACAGTTAACTCGCGATCAACATGCGTTCAGACTTGCGATGATATTCTTACGCGAGGTGAAATTAAAGCTCATGGCGTGCTTACTTTTTGTTAAATGGAAGCTGATTATAGGAGCAAACATTATCTTTTCAATTAATCGTGCTGCAGATTCGAAGTTACCATCCTCTCCTGCATTATAGAAGAGTTGTTGCCTAGTTAAAAGTTATGTATTGAGAGCATCTAATTCCTATAACTCTTTGAGAGACTCTTACTTGTATTTGTCGCCGGCCGTTGTGGCCGAGCAATTCTAGGCGCTTCAGTCCGGAACCACGCTGCTGCTACCGTCGCAGTTTCGAATCCTGCCTCGGGCATGGATGTGTGTGATATCCTTAGGTTAGTTAGGTGTAAGTAGTTCTACGTTCTAGGAGACTGATGACCTCAGATGTTAAGTCCCATAGTGCTTAGAGCCATTTGTATTTGTCACTCTGAGAACCCATGTGGACTTGTGACTTGTAAATCAGCTACACGCTTTTGTGAACAGTATATATATTATTCTCTCACAAAACAGAAATGTTTGGTAATGTTAATTCCCAAACCACGTAAAAACGCAATGTTCTTTAGTTCTTCTAACGTGGCCTTGCAGAATACTTTGTTTCTGAACTAACTACGAAGGAAACTACGAAGCAGCATTGCTGGATTCGAAACACAAGATACACAGGGAGATAACTTGGCCACGTTTATGGCTGTCGTCACGGACGACTTAGGTCCCCAGTTCCGTATCCAGCACTGTAATTTGACAGCGTAATTACGTTCGTGCAGCGGGGCTGTCGGCACTAGCTTTCCGTTGTGGTCGACCTTACACCTAATCCGTATCACCTCAGGAGGATCAGGGTGTTTATACATTCTTTCATGTAAGTCAGCTACTTGTGATGCTAGAAATACACTCCGTACGTATATCACTCATATTCGTACACTTCCGGTTAAAACGGTGGTCCATGTGAAATGCAATGAACGAGAAGATTAACTGTACGTCTTCGGCTCAAAACCAAATACCTGGAATTTTTTTTTCATTTCCGAATGACGAAAACTGATTTGGACAACTCCAATATTCATTTTTCAACCTCTGCATGAAATTTCGAAGAAACAAGGAAAACCAATTTGCTTACTTGCAATGTTGCTGCTCTTCTGCTATGCAAATTCAAGCACAGTGAGTAGTCTACTATCGTTTGAAATGGCACATCTTCCAGTAGGTCACTGGAACAACGAAGCGTCCCAGATAAGTGGAAAAATTTTATCACTCAGAGAAAAATCATGACGTGAAAAGGAGTCGACGTTTGTAAATGAAGTGACTGTGCGGCAAGAAATAATTTACTGATACAGAATTATGGCGTGAACCGTTTTCAAATCTGTAAATATCGCATAAAAAACTAAACTGTTATATTTCAGAGTAAACCCACGGATCATACCTTTACGTAAAAATGTGAAATGCGTCTGGAACATGAACAAATATACGTAAGGCATTTCAGTTTACAAAACGAAAACTTGAGTACATCCATTCGGCATTACCTGTAAGTAAATTTTGCTTGCATACACAACAGCCAGAAAACAGACTATTTAACTCTCACATTGAGAAAGATTTATTATAATAACAGAAATATCAACATATCAAAAATAACTGCTTGGAACAATGCAATTAGAACAAAAATTCCGGCCAATAATCACTCAAGCGCCATTTTAACAAATATGGCACTGGTCTTTAAACATGGGTGAACTAACATATGTTTAGAAAATTGTTCAGAGTCATCTCAATTTTTTACTTTTTATAGACAAGAAAAGGTACTGCTATCTTAACAAACACATTTTCAAATGTTCAATCATTCCATTTCATCGATGGTGAAGTGGCAGTGAAACTCTTCGTTTCTAATCCCACAGGCCGTAGCTCGAAATCCGTTCGTGTCGTTCCTAGGAGGATATTTTTCCAAGTTTCCCTACGTCACTGGTCGCTTGTCGCTGTCCTCTAACGATACCACACACTGGCTGTTGTCAGTTAATCACAGTTGTAAAAGAGTAGGAGAAAAATGGGATCCCACAGATCTGCTTTTTTACAGGTTTTCAAAAAACTGTGTGATTCCCCTGAATCTGTGATTCTTCGGTCGTTTTCCCAAGTTACTTGGACCAATATTTCACTTATCGATAAACTGAGAATGACCTCTCTTACCGTGTGAAGTGTGCATTCTGCATCGATTGTAGTTAAAACTATGTGCCGAAACGAAACTTGAATCTCGATCCCTGCGTTTCCCGTACAGTGGCTTACCTTCCGCGCCATCCGCGCATGCAACACGGACTGAGCCAAAAGCCTCAGCTGATCGTACGCTGCTCTGCTTTCACTCACTCTCGGGTTTCATAGCTGGTGCGAGCTGTCCGTGAATACGTGTTTGCGTCCCAATTTGGTGTTCAGTTTTAGTCTGTCGCTTACAATCATTACATTTATCCGTATTTTCTGAAACACCTGCACTGACACCCTTTAACACAAGCGTTTATGGAGAGGGTATACGTAATGCCGATCAGGGCGTCGAATGGGGAATTAATTTCAGCTGTTTATCTGAAACTAGTAAACAGGCGTAGACTATTTATTGGCACTAGGTTTCACCCGTTTCTTCGACTTTAACCGTCAACAAAAACACGGACGCAAAACAACCCTACACTCTACAATGTAATGATCACTGTCCTCCACTAAAGTAGCTACCCTTACGAGGCAACACTAATACTTCGCGAAAGAACATCTCAATGAACACAAAAGAAAAATATTTGTAGTAAAGTAGTTGAATTTATACCTCATTGTCTTCCACCTGAGACAGCCACACTAGTTTAATATCTTTCTCATCCCCGCTTTAAGTAAACACGTCTCTGAATGGTTGCTGTCAGTAAAACAGCAGAAAAAAATTAGAAAACTCAGAGACATCAAGTTAGGCGACTTGTGCACCGATGGCGACGACTAAACGATGATGAGGACAAAACGCAACACCCAGTCCTCGAATGGATAAAATCTCCAACCCCGCCGCGAATCGAACCCGGGCAGCCCCATGGTAGTCAGCCACGCTGACCGTAAGCTACGGAGGCGGACATCATGCTGGTGAAAACGGACGTTGAAACCATGTGAATACGAAGCTAACGGTTGCTACAGTGTTTTCCGTCGTCTTATTTGCCATTTTTCTATATAGTTGTAGACAAATAGTTACGTACTTATTTAACAAACGCACATAGAAATCAACCCTCCCTATCATTAGATTTTAATACATTTCATAAGTAGAGATTACTGATGCTAACTAATCATTATTTTATGTATTAGCTTCCGTACGACCATGTGAACTAAATCTGCTCTGCCAGGAACGAGCCACTACATAGTTTACAGGATGCTTATCAGAATATTTGTAAATGTGTGTGAAATCTTGTGTGACTTAACTGCTAAGGTCATCAGTCCCTAAGCTTACACACTACTTAACCTAAATTATCCGAAGGACAAACACACACACCCGTGCCCGAGGGAGGACTCGAACCTCCGCCGGGACCAGCCGCACAGTATTTGTAAATAAACAATATTGTAACACATAACAGAGAGTTGTCAACTACTGCGAGGAACTCCTGCACAAATAGAGGAGTGTATCACAAGAAACCTTTCAACTTAGATTTGAAGATTTGGGGTTTATCATTCTTTTTCTTCAGTTCTGCTGGAAGGCTGTTGAAAATGAAACCTGTTGAATAGTGCACAGCTTCCTTTACTGTACTAAAGGTAAAGTTACCCTAGTGCAAATCGTTTTTCCGTCTAACGCTCACTGAATGAATACTGCAGTTTCTTCTGAATGAGTCGAAGCAGCGAACAAAAAACCCCATGATGCAGTATTTGAAGAGCGATGGCAGGGAAAATGGCCTACATCAAGATCGCGAACGTGTACCGCACATCTGATCTGCCTGACCGCCTTTTTCTGGGCAAAGAATATTCTTGGTGAATACTCAGAGTTGCCCCAAAATAAGGCATCACTGACGACAATACAGTAAATGTAAGCGAAGAAAACAAGCCTTTGCTTTTCGGTGTCAGGCAGTCAGGATCACTGTTATAATGAAGATAGTAGCATTCATTTTTTGTACAAGATCTTGAACTTATACTTCAAAGGAAGATTTTCATCTACTTTCAGTCCCCCTCTAGCAGCTGAGGGCTGCAAACATGTAGACATCAAGAACGTTATTAACATTTGTTTTATTTAAAAATCTTTAAGAGTTTTCACATAAAAATTCAGAAGCCTCAGTTTTCAACTGACCCTTGCATATTACAAAATTACAGTACAAAAACGACATCATAGATAAAGAAATGACATTAACACGAGAAGCAGAACCAGAAAAAACGAAGTTCATTGCTTAACGTTATTATGGCGCCATATCAGATAGAACAGCCCGTAGTTTTCACAGAACTGATGTACGAATCGTGTTCCGCACGAACAACCAAGTATGGACTACAGTTAGACAAACCACCCACAAAAAATAATCATATACACAATCAGGTACTTACGTGGTGAATGTGAGTGTTTCTATGTGGGGCAAAAGGGTAGACGTTTCTCCCATCAGATTCTCAGGGTACACGAACATAACCGAGAAGTGTATGTCCTTGTCTAACGCACATCTACGAAACTACAATCACAAAACCTGCAGTGTCGCTGAATCTTTAAAGGTACTACATAGGACAGGGAAGGTCAGAATAACAATGCTCTAGAAAAAACTAACATTTATAGGCTTTTAAAAAACAGGCACAATATATACTCTATGAACGAACGGACCACAGAAATCAACTATTTTCTCGGCTGTTTTACATATTTACTCTAATGTATTGTAACGGCACTCTTTTAGATGTGTCAACATGTTGTGACATACCTAATAAACTAAGAATTACAGCACATAAAATGGACTGCTATGATCGATAATTGACTGCTGTCTCTGACTGGATGCTTTTTGACGTGTATGCATATTGCGTTGTAATCCTTGACTAACGTTTAGCTGCACGTCAAAAATCGTATCAGTACATGAATGTCAACAAATTGAAAGACTGGTTGTACATACTGTTAAACCGATATTGCATTGGTCTAATACGCTGTATTGAGTTTTGTAGGTGCTTGAAAATGGCACAAATGTCATAACTGTAACAATGAAATAAAAACAGTAACAACTACATGCAATATCACATCATTTAAAAAAATTATTGAGGCTGTGGACCTATATTACTAGAAAGTAAGTGTTAATATTTTGTCTGAAAGCTATGCGTTGATGTTACCGACTACCCTAGTAGCTACATAATTTACATTACGTTCCAAGTTTTCCATAAAAACACATGTATTATCTGCAGAGAGAAACATTGTTTGAACCATCACTGATGTTTAGTGGCAGATCTTTGATGCATATCAAGAAATGCAACGGAGCCGGGACAGAACCATGTGGCATATCGCACATTACTTTCTTACTGAGGCACACCTGAAACCTTGCAGACGTTGCAAACGCAGCACGGCAATGAAATCCTTGTCCGGTTCCTTTCATTTCGATACTTGAGCTGAGGCCACGTTTACAACTCTCTTGGACAAATTTTGTGAGGGAATGGTTTCCTAAGGACGGGGAGGCCTGGTTATAAATCTGAATGACTGCCGCCTTTTGGAAAAATGATGCACGTGGCTTGAAAGATACCGCCGAATACGCGCAGTACACCGCTATAAAAGCGAACGGCCGGTGTCGTTTCGAAGAAAACGCTCCTCGAGGGGTCTGAACTTTTTTATGGCAAGGACTGAAGCCTCTGTTTAAGAACTTATTGTCTTGATAGGTTGGCGAAAATCAATAGCGCCTGAGGTATAACCGTTTGCTTTCGACTCGGCTGACGCACGCTAGTTCCTCACACGCGGGTGCACTCTTACGTTTCACATACTGCCTGCAAGCATTGCATTGTGAAGAGCGATAACTTTTCAATCGAGTCTGCTTTTGCCGCCATCGTCACTGTTCTATATAAATCCCTGAACTTTCAAACACCGTCACATTCTGCTCCCACGAAAAGGCTAACTTTGCCGTAGTGGATTTGTTGATTAGACTTCCGTACAAATTAAGCTCACAGGAGACACGGCCACGAGGGAAATTCAGTAATTTCATTTCGTAGAAGCTGATCTCCACAATACAGATGATGCAATTATTCAATTCGACGAAGTCCCTAGGGTACTCATTTCATTTGTTTTTCTTAAGATGAATCTAGATGGTGGAAAAATTTATTCCCATTTGGTAAATATCCATAAGGTAATAACAGCGTTAATTTTGCATGCTGTTCAGTCTCCTAGAATGAAATCTTTTCGCATAGTTAGCTCTTTCGTATTTCTTTAAGTATTGTCACATGTACGCGGGACTTTAACGTATTTCAAAGTGATTTTTGATAACATGATTCGAAGCAAAGAGATCTATATTGAAATTTTTATGAAATAATTAACCTTGAGCGCAATAATACTTTAAATTTTTTATTTTGCTGGTAACCGGTTTCAGTCTCGGCTATCATCATCAAACGATTACCTATCTGTGAAATGTAAATAACAACTTCTACTGTAGAAGTTATAGTCACATATTTCTTTTGTTGTTCTTGATTCCCTGTAGGGAAAATGTTATTTATATTTCTCAGATATGTAATGGCATGATGATGATCGTCAACACTGAAACGGGTTACCATTAAGATACAATATTTTAAACAATATTTTTGCAATCAAGGCTGATTATTTCTTGTCTACTTCAAAGTTCTTTTATTAAGATTGTCAAAACACCACGCGTAGTTTTATACGAAATTATACAGGGTGGTCGGAAAGAGTATGTGAAACTTGCCAGGATATTGCAAGGTGGGATGTGCTGCGAAATAACTGTTCAGAAAAAAATTCGATACGTTCCATCGTTGCCGAGTTAATTAGCATTGACGTTAGCCAATCAGGTAGTTGCGCGAGCAAACTCAAATGGCCCGCCAGATTCAATTAGTGTCAGTTGTTCTCACAGCGCACATGATTGCGCATGAGACTGCTCAGCTTTTGGCTCGGATTCTATCCTTCCTACTTCAATGCTAATTAACTCGGAATTGGCGGAACGTATCATTTGTTTTCTTAACAATTATTTTTCAGCACAACCCAACCTGCAGCACCCTTACAAGCTTTTCAGACTGTCTGACCACCCTGTATACAGGTATTTCTGCTATGTCAAAAATACCATTTACTTTTGACTGAAGAAGGTGCGTGTTTTGTCTCGGAGAACAGAATCGTTAAAAAGTGCCCAGCGAGTAAGGGATCGCTACGGGAATGATGTACTTTGGTTGTATAGGACATACTTAAAGCTTCCCAACACGGATCAAAGACATCCATTTTCATGTGTGTTTAAGCATCTCCAAGGAGAGACTTCAGGAAGTCACTTCCTTTCGTATCGTTGGGATACTGAGCTTGTGGTCAATCACTGATGGTTTCAGTGTCGATGAGCTGCTCTACTCTGACAGTAATTAAGACAACAACGGGGCACTATGCTAGCATACCTTTCCCTGAGTTGCATACTGTGCAACCTTTTAGTCTGTTTTCAAGACTTAAAGCTAGATATGAAAACGGGGGATTCTAACGCCCTCTCTTTAACCGAAGCACCACCCATTTAATCAGTAGCGGAATCATTTTACCGTGAACTGTCTACAAGTTACTAGTGAAAAGGTGGCACAGTTTGATAAAGTGTTTAAGAAAATCATTTTCAAGTAGCGCATCGCAGACTGTACTATAAATTAAGAAAAGTAGTATGGATTCACACACACACACACACACACACACACACACACACACACACACACACAGAGAGAGAGAGAGAGAGAGAGAGAGAGAGAGAGGATGAGGTAGGGAGAGGGGAATAGGTACTTGTTAGCTCTATTGGTCGATTCCCCATTACATGTGAGTGTTCAGACACTTTTGATTATTGTATACTCGAAGCCAGGCCTGTTCACCAATCTGCTCGTGCGAGCTACGAGGGGCGTTTGGAAAGTGGATGCAAAAATAAAAACTGCTTATGTGTTTGGGATAAACCTTTTTTAATTTTCGACATAGTCTCCTTCTAGAATCATACACTTCGTCGAATGCTGTTCTAATTTGTTGATCCCTTCCGAATAACAGGAATCGTCCAAGTCTGCAAAATAGCTATTAGTTGCTGCAATCACCACCTCGTTTGAATAGAATCTTTGTCCCGCCAGCCATTTCTTCAAATTGGGGAACAAATAGTAGTCCGAGGGAGCCAAGTCTGGAGAATAGGGGGGGATGTAAAAGGAGTTGGAATCCTATTTCCATTAATTTTGCGACCACAACTGCTGAGTTGTGTGCTGGTGCATTGCCGTGATGGAAAAGGACTTTTAGCGGTCCAATCGCCGGCGTTTTTCTTGCAGCTCGGTTTTAAAACGGTTCAATAACGATGAATAATATTCACCTGTAATAGTTTTACCCTTTTCCAGATAGTCGATGAGGATTATCCCTTACGAATCCCAAAGCACAATCGCCATAACCTTTCTGGACGAAGGAATGGTCTTCGCCTTTGTTTGGTGCAGATTCTCCCTTGGTAACCCATTGTTTAGATTGTTCTTTGGTCTCAGGAGTGTAGTAATGTATCCATGTTTCATCCACTGTGTCGAAACGACGCTTAAAGTCCTGCAAATTCTTCCTGAACAGCTGCAAACCATCCTTGCAACACTTCACACGATTCTGTTTTTGGTCAAGAGTGACCAATCGCGGAACCCATCTTGCGTATAGCTTTCTCATGTTCAAATGTTTATGCAAAATATTATGTATCCGTACATTCGAGATGCCCACAGAACTAGCAATCTCACGCACCTTAACTCTTCTGTCATCCATCACCCCATCATGGATTTATCAATGATTTCTAGAGTCATAACCTCCACAGGTCGTCCAGAGCGTTCACAATCACTTCTGCCCCTATGGCCACTCCGAAAATTTTGAAACCACTTATAAACTGTTCTAATCGAAGGTGCAGAGTCACCGTAATGTTTATCAAGCTTCTCTTTAGTCTCCTGAGGCGTTTTGCCTTTCATAAAGTAATGTTTAATCACCACACGAAATTCTTTTGCGTCCATTTTTTGACAATCACTCGACTTCCTTGATTCACACGAATGCCAAACACAAAGAAATAGACCAATATGGCTGAAACTTGGTGTGCGTTCTTTCCAAAGATGCTACTAACTAAACATGACCTCGATACGCGCCGATGGTGCCATCTCTCGGACTTTGCACGGACTTTTCAAACGCCTCTCGTAGTTAGCGCTCACGCCCTTTCAATGAGCAACCGGCCGACTCACAGCGATTACTGGTGGTGAAAGGGGAGCGGCGAGGAGGAGGACTCTGAACAGGGCAGCTCGGCACGAGAAAGTGTTATAAACGAGTCTATTCTACGGCAGTTTATGTTAGTTTTACAGAGAAGTATCGCTAATTAATGCCTTTCGTGTTAAATTTATATTCTAAAACTGTTGCACTGGTTCAAAACTGGCTCTGAGCACTATGGGACTTAACTGCTGTGGTCATCAGTCTCGTTGCACTGGTGAGAAATGAAACTTACATTTCTTTTAATTGATGAAGCGGAGAACATAGGGCAGTTAAGTAGGAAACATGATATTTCTTACGACTGATGTAGCTTCAGGCTGATGTCGTTTTCAGGCGAAGTTTGAACAGACATCAACTTGTATTTCGTGACTATTTTATTCACATGTTAAGCATAAAAATAATGGATTTCAATGACTTCTCCATATTTTGCTTTTTACTAAAGCATCAATATCTGGTATCACTTTCCGACCCCTGCTAATCCACAGATAAGCTTTCACGTCTATGAGTGAACTCCTATGGGTGGATTTTGTTCTCTTCACTGCCGAAAGAAGTTGCTCGCACAAGTATGTAGGTCCGAACATCGACATAATCGTAGCTGCAAACTAGTGTAGTGGAAATTCACGTCGACGAAAATTTTCTACAATACGTATTTTACTACAAAATCTATCATGCAGCTGCCTGTGACACCGTCGGTCAGTAGGTTCTAACTGTAGCTGGGCATCCTGCACTGACACGTTGTAAATTGATGATGGTGTGTCCGACCTTCGCTTTGAATTTCTAACCCACCCGTAAAGCTGCTTTTCATCGCTTTAAAAGGAGCTAATCTCCACTTTAATCACTGAGTCATGAAGGATATACACTGGTGTCTGAGTCTACTGCGAACTCAACTGGCTGTTATTCCTCTGAAGACAGAGCACAATCTGCACTTCCCCGCCACTGGATAATTACTGAACAGGTCTAATCCAAGAGATACAAGGTAGTATTCGCCTACTCATTTGAAGAATTTCGGTAGCCGAAATTCGACTAGCTTTGACAATGTGTTCAGAGTCATCAGGCTGCTCTTACGGCAGAGGGTAGTTATTGTCATTACTTGTAATTGAGAATAAGCTTAATTTATCACATTAAGTCCTAGTTCATGCTCAAATCATGTAAGATTAGATTAGATTAGGACTTGTTCCATAGATCATGAATACGACACTTCGTAATGATGTGGAACGTGTAGGGTTAATAAAAGGTGACTATACAAGATATTACATTGCACAAAATATTACACGACAATTAATTTTGGGGGTGTGGGGGGAGGGAAAATTACCCACTTACTATATCCAAAAATTCATCTAATGAGTAGAAGGAGTTGCCATTCAGAAATTCTTTTAATTGCCTTTTAAATGCTATCTGGCTATCTGTCAGGCTTTTGATGCTATTAGGTAAGTGACCAAAGACTTTTGTGGCAGCATAATTTACCCCTTCTGAGCCAAAGTTAGATTTAACCTTGAGTAGTGAAGATCATCGTTTCTTCTTGTGTTGTAGCCATGTACGCTGCTATTACTTTTGTATTCGTTCGGATTGTTAATAACAAATTTCATAAGCGAATATATATATATATATATATATATATATATATATATATATATATATATTTTGTGAGGCTACAGTGAAGATCCCTAGCTCTTTAAATAAGTCTCTGCAGGATGATCTTGGATGAGCTCCAGCAATTATTCTGATTACACGCTTTTGTGCAATGAACACTCTTTTACTCAATGATGAGTTACCCCAGAATATGATGCCAAACGAAAGCAGAGAATGAAAATAGGCGTGGTAAGCTAATTTACTAAGATGTATATCGCCAAAATTTGCAATGACTCAGCCGGCCGCGGTGGTCTAGCGGTTCTAGGCGCTCAGTCCGGAACCGCGCGACTGCTACGGTCGCAGGTTCGAATCCTGCCTCGGGCATGGATGTGTGTGATGTCCTTAGGTTAGTTAGGTTTAAGTAGTTCTACGTTCTAGGGGACTGATGACCACAGATGTTAAGTCCCATAGTGCTCAGAGCCATTGAACCATTTGAACCATTTGCACTGACTCTAATAGCATAAGTAGCTGAACTCAAACGTTTCAGCAGATCTTCAGTGTGTTTTTTTTTTTCCAGTTCAACCCCTAATCAATGCATACACCTAGAAATTTTGAATATTTTACCTTAGCTACCGATTTCTGATCGAAGTCTATATTTATTAATGGTATCATTCCATTTACTGTGTGGAGCTGTATATACTGTGTTTAGTCAAAGTTTAATGAGAGCCAGAGAGCCACTTAATGATTTCCTGAAAAACATCGTTTACAATTTCATCAGTTAATTCTTGTCTGTTGGGTGTGATAACTATGCTTGTATCATCGGCAAGAAGTACCAGCTTTGCATCTTCGTGAATACAGAATGACAAGTCAATATATGTTAAGAACAGCAGAGGACCCAAGACCGAACCTTGCGGCACCCCATTCTTTATTGTTCCCCAGTTTGAGAAATCGCCAGTTTTTTGCATATTGTGTGATCTGCTTATTTCAACTTTCAGCACTCTTCCAGTTAGGTATGACTTAAACCATTTGAGCGCTGCCCCATTCATACCACAGTACTTGAGCTTATCTAGAAGTAGAAGTGTAAGACGCGCCAAGCCGTCACGTGGCAGCTGCCGCGGGAGCTGGCCGGTACACATCACTTGAGAACTGCAGAAATGCTGTTGTATCGTATATGAAACAGTCTGCATTATCAACGAATGCCTTACGACCCCGCGCCTAAGATATTCTAGGCGCAAAACGTGAGATTTTTGGTTCTAAACATAGTCGTGCCACTACAAACAAACAATTTCGTAGGTTCCACCACGTGACAATTATGGTTGATTTGCGGGAAGGGACCAAACAGTGTGGTCATCGGTCCCATCGGAATAGGGAAGTAAGCTGAAGGAAGTCGGCCATGCTCAGTCAATGGGTCCATCCCGACATTTGCCAGAAGCGATTTAGGGAAAGCACGGAAAACCTAAATCAGGATGGCCGGACGCGGGTTTGAACCGTCGTTCTCCTGAATGTGCTAACCACTGCGCCATCTCGCTCGGTGCACAATTATGTTTGGTACTTTTGAAGCGTAGCAAAAAAATTAATTACAATCCTGTTTCTGCACAAACTACAAATAATGGTGCAAAAAGTTGGTAACATGCCTCGTACGTGTCTCCCCAACGGGTCAGCAATCACAAGTATGTAAATGCATGAAAGCGAAACTGAGCATGTTCAGTGTTCTAGTTTGGAGCATTTTACAACCTGAGCTGATTCGGCGTATTCGACGTTTATTAAGAATGAAGTCACAATTTTCTGTTAGTGTGAAAGTAATTAAACCATAGAACGCGTGTCCTAACAGACTATACTGACAGCCACGATGAAAGTGGTGGTGAGAACCTGACCCAGTTGTTATAATATCCAATGCAAATAACGAATTTTTTTCTACACATAAATGCTACTTCTGGAAATTATTTGGTTTTACAAGACCATATGGCTCAGTCATGTGTACCTATACGTATTATGAGCCTGTACAGATATAGAGCGCTCTTCTTATACCTATTATCACATACCGGTCATTCTTCGTGAGTTCACCTATCTTTGCGAAAGTATCTCTTTTTTTTTTCCTTGCTAAATTTACATCTATGCTTAACGTTGCAAAGCGATGTGAAATGGAACAAGCACCTAATATCGAGTGCAGGGAAGGCGAATGGTCGATTTCGTTTTATTAACATAATTCTAGTAAAGTGTGTAGCTCTTCTGTTAAGGACACCGCATTCACTGTCTGACAAAAAAAAAAGTGAAGCACCAGGAAGACTTGGTCGGATTTCAATGTAACTTCGTACACCCACACACCATCGGCGGGTATGTAAACGATTAGAACTGCATATCTCTACGGCGGGTAGAACGGCTACCAGAGTGTATCAGCGCTGTTACCAGGCCTGGTAGGGTATGTAAGAGGAATAAACAGCAACAGATATTGAGTAATCACTGCGATGGACACGGAGGCGCTGTGTACTTGTATGAGACAGCTTTGTCAGCACCTGACCGATTATGAAAGGAGCCGCACTGCGGATCTCCGTGCGGCCAGCTGGTCGAATCGTGCAATATCCAGATTTGTGAGGCATTCGGATTCACTGCATGGGAATGTGAAGATAGGCATACTCATCAAGGTTTCGGTCGACCACATACGGCTACCGCACAGTGCACAAGCACATCGTGATACCTTTACATATGCGCCTGCCATTCGAGAACAAGCTATGGACCCTCTGCAACATTCTTTGTCAGCGCACAATCGGTCGGAGACTAGCAGCAGCCGGACTGAAGAATTACCGCCTCATGCGTAGGACGGCGTAAACTACACAAGACAAGCGGCTGCATTTAGAGTGGTGCCGTGGGCGGGAAACGTGGGCTACTGACAAATGGCGTCGCAATGCGTTCAGCGATGAATCGTGGTTCTGCACTATTTCGAAAGAACATAGTGGCGTGTATGGCGGCGACTTGGGGAGAGGTAACATTCTTCCCCTCTTTTGGGGAGGCACAGCATAGTGTGGGGAAGCCTCGGGTATGACTTCAGGTCACTGCAGGCAGTGATTGAGGTACCTCTGACAGTACAACGGTACGTCACGGACATGAGCCCTGATGTGTTACCGCTCATGCGACAGTTTGGTAGTGTCACTTTTTCAACATGGCAATATTCGTCCAGACATGGCACGAGTGTCTGTGAACTGCCCACGCGATGTTCAGGTACGCCGAGCGGTTCTAGGCGCTTCAGACCGGAAACGGGCGCCTGCTACGGTCGCAGGTTCGAATCTTGCCTCGGGCATGGATGTGCGTGATGTCCTTAGGTTAGTAAGACTGAAGTAGTTCTAAGTCTAGCGGACTGATGACCTCAGATGTTAAGTCCCATAGTGCTTAGAGCCATTTGAACCATTTGTTCAGGTACTGTGGTGGCCAGCAAGTTCCCCAGATCTATCCCTGATAAAACATGAGCAAAACAGGCTCGGACGTCAATTCCATACTAGTGCCAGCGTCCAGGCAATCAGGGACCATAGTTACAACAGTTGCGGGCCAGTTTAGCTCTGGAGAGGATACAACAGCTTTATGATCGTCCCGGGTTCGAATCCCGGCCAGGTTGGGGATTTTATCCGCCCGGGGACTGGGTGTTTGCGCTGTCCTCATCGTTTCATGATGATCATAATCATTCGTGACAGTGGATAGATTGGATTGTGCACAAATTGGACTGTGTACAAATTGGGACTTTGTACGGGCGCTGATAATCGCGCAGTTGAGCGCCCCACAAACCAAACATCATGAACAACAGCTTTATGACACTCTTTCCAACAGAATGAGTGCATGCATCCAGGCCAGATGGAGTGCAACTTGATACTGATCAGTGGTCTCATACTACCAAGTTCCTTGTAAATTTGACTCGGCACTGTAATCACTGAAGTAACGTCACAAACCGCCTCAACGAGTCAGTTTTCATTTCGGTCCCGCCTGCCCTTCTGGAACGCATTACTTTTTTTCGCCAGACATTGTACAACACTATTGTGGCCCGTTCTTGAGTACTACTAGAGCGTTTCGGATCCCACACCAGGCTGGATTAAAGGAGAGCATAGCTGCAATTCGGAGGCGTGACCATACATTTCTTACCGTACGTTCGATCAACACGCGAGTGCCGGCCGCGGTGGTCTAGCGGTTCTAGGCGCTCAGTCCGGAGCCGCGCGACTGCTACGGTCGCAGGTTCGAATCCTGCCCCGGGATGGATGTGTGTGATGTCCTTAGGTTTGTTAGGTTTAAGTAGTTCTAAGTTCTAGGGGACTGATGACCACAGATGTTAAGTCCCATAGTGCTCAGAGCCATTTCTGAACACGCGAGTAGTATGGAAATGCCCGTTTACACAAATGGAAATTCATGGAGAGAAGATTTTCTTTTCGCGAAACACTATTGAGAAAGTTAAGAGAACCGGCCTTTGTGTCTGACTGCAGAAGGATTCTACTGCTGCCAACGTCCCATCTCGCGTAGGGATCGCGAAGACTACAGAGGATACATCACGGCTCTTACGGAAGCGTAAACAGTGTCGTTTCTTCCTCTATTTGAGAGTGGAAATGGAAAGCGGATTACTAGTATCAGTACAATACACCCTTTGCCATGAGCGGTACGACGACTTGTTGAGTACGCATGAAAATGTCCGTGTACTAGATGTAGACAGACAACAGGAGGAGGTCTGTGCATTTTCAAACCTATACATGGTGTATACGCTTGATGACACAACCTCTATGCGACTATTCTTCCACTTCTGTGCCACCCTTCCACTTCGGCTATATTCAAATACTGGATCAACTAATGGAAGCTAAAATAACAGCCGGCCGGTGTGGCCGAGCGGTTCTAGGCGCTTCAGTCTGGAACCGCGCGACGCTACGGTCGCAGGTTCGAATCCTGCCTCGGGCATGGATGTGTGTGATGTCCTTAGGTTAGTTAGGTTTAAGTAGTTCTAAGTTCTAGGGGACTGATGACCTCAGCAGTTAAGTCCCATAGTGCTCAGAGCCATTTTTGAGCCACTAAAATAACAGAAACTACTTTTCTAATACGGTGAATTATAACACCATTTCCTGATACATCGATGCGAGGCTTGTCTACGTGCTATGCCGTGTTCTGTTACGGAGGGACACAGATGGAGCTACTTTTGTACTCGTGGCAAATAAAAAATGAAATACTTCCCCAGTCCACATATTTGCTTTGAGGATAAAGAACACGAAAGAATAAGCCAAAGGACGCTACAAGCATACAGCAACTCAGCTTCCAGGTGTATACTTTCCTGACTGAATTATACGAAGTGTAACAGGTGTCCAATGTTTGGTCTAACGAGGAGAACACGGTCAGTGCCATAACCCGATTTTTCAGATACTTGGCTCAGTAAAAGAGGGCTCAGAACAAACGACAGTCAAAGTGTTTAAGGTATTTTCCAGGTACTATATGTGCATTTTACCGCGCTATAGTCCCTCACGAAATGATCGCACAGTGGTTAGCGTCGCGGCTTCTTAATTTATTTTTATTTCGGTTTTTCATTTACACACTGTACACATCTGTAGATTACTACATGATGTTTTCCATCGTCCAGACGAATGAATTTTAAAAGATGAGAAAATTACTTGAAATTGTTTTCGGTGGAATCCCTTAGTATATCTTGATTCATAATCAGTTGCACGAGACAGTTTTTGGAAAAGTGATCAGTTATGCGTGGTTTGCCGCAAAATTACTGCCAATGCGCGAAATTTTCACCAAATTTAACGAAATTTCTTGCCTGAGTGTTATTGATACGAAGAAATATCACTGTGGCAAGCCTGCCTTCGCGCGATGCTCGTGGTGTTCGGAATATCAGTGTTTCGAATGTTTCTACGGTCGGTATCATCCAAGGGAACGCACCAAATCTTCCTGAAGACTAAACATACGAATAAAATACAAGCATTAATATAAGAATCGATATGAGAATTAAATATCAGAATACGAGAATTTAAAAAGATTGTAACCGCTCAAAATTACATTCACAGATATAATATGTAATGAATGTGTGACACTTCTTGTGAAATCGCTGTAATTTTACAATTAATGAAACGCCGTGTTTCGAACTCAGCGCAAAATTAGGAAGCCGCAACATTAAGCGTTGAGCCACCATTTCCTGTGAGGATAATGCGCGGTAAAAGTTAAACCTCGAGTACTCTGACCGTTGTTGAGACACTTATTCACTCCCTTTGCTTCCTCTTCCACTGAGTGAAGTTCCTGGGAAATTCGGTGATGACACTTGCCGTGTTCTCCTCCTGAGTAAAAAGTTTGTCCTGTATCAAGACTGTTGCCTGAAACTGAATATAAGAAAGTACTCCCAATCAGTCTGTGCGCTGAAGAAAGAACTGATCATATCAGTGCACAAAGTAATAATAAAATGCTGGAACTCTTCCACAGTTGCTAAGGTACCTCGTACATATATATCTAATCCGAAACCGATTGCAAGGATTTTTAAGCATAAAAACCTTTCCCAGACACTGCTACGGTATTAGCCTTGAGTGCAATAGCCAACAGACGACTATGCGTGTTAAAGCGTACAGCTCCGATACTGGAGTAAATTCCCAGCCTGGGGAAGCGTGGGCGGCGGCGCGGGTGGTGACGCCTCATCCGCTTTAAGACGCGGCTGTGGCTGCGGCGCCAGCCTTGGCCTGGATGGCTTCCGATGACGCAACGGCTGCTGCTCTTTCCACCCAACTGGACTCAGACGCCTCAGGGCAAAGGCCGTGGGACAGGTACACCCCCCCCCCCCTCTAACTTGAACAAACACACCAGCTCCACGTACTATCGACTCACCGAGGACTATTGACACAGATCTACATTTACGTAGAAACACCGCAAGGTACATTACAGTGCATGGCGGAGGAAACATTGGGCCAGAATTATCGATTTTCTTTTCTATTAAATTCGCGTACTGAACGATGGAAAGAGCTGTCTATACGCCTCTGTACTAAACCTAATCTTTTTTTCTCACGACCCCTGCGCGAGATAGTCGATGGTGGCCGCATAATGGTAGCACAGTCTTCTTCGAACACAGATTCTCCAAATTTATCGACCAAGGTTTCCCGAGAACTACGTCGTCTTTCTTCCAAGAAGTCCCATTTAAGTTGCCTGTGCATTTCTGTTACACTTTTATACGGGCTATACCATCCTGTTACGATCCGATCGGTACGTCTTCAATTGCGTTTGTCGTCTGTTGTCACTTCTACTTGATAAGGACATCAAATACTGGAACAATTCACTAGAACTAGTCAAACTAGTCTTGTGTATGATTCAGTTTACAGAAGAATTGTACTTTTCCAAAGCTTTCAAAAAAATATACATCTATGTCTACATACGTACTCCGCAAGCCACGGGGCGGTGCATCGCGGAGGGTACCCATTACCACGATTAGTCATTTCATTTCCTGTTCCACTCGCAAAAAAGAGCGGGGGAAATACGACTGTTCAATTTTTCTACCGGTCTTGATTTCTCGCATCTTATCTTCATGGTTCTTATGCGAAATGTACGTTGGCGACAGTACAATCGTTCTGCAGTCAGCTTCAATCGCCGGTTCTTTGAATTTTCTCAGTATTGTTCCTCGAAAAGAACGTCACCTACCCTCCAGGCGTTCCCATTTGAGTTCCCGAAGCACCTCCATAATACCTGGGTGTCGTTCGAACCTACCAGTAAACAAATCTAGCAGTCCGCCTCTGAACCGCTTCGATGTCTTCCTTCAACCCGACCTGGTGTCGATCCTACAAACTCGAGCAGTACTCAAGAATGTGTCGCACTAGTTTCCTATATGTAGTCTCTTTTCCAGATGAACCACACTCCCCATAAGCCGCCGGCCGCGGTGGCCGAGTGGTTCTAGGCGCTTCAGTCAGGAACCACGCGACTTCTACGGTCGCAGGTTCGAATCCTACCTTGGGCATGGATGTGTGTGATATCCTTAGGTTAGTTAGGTTTGGCTCTGAGCACTATGGGACTTAACATCTATGGTCATCAGTGCCCTAGAACTTACAATTACTTAAACCTAACTAACCTAAGGACATCACACACAACCATGCCCGAGGCAGGATTCGAACCTGCGACCGTAGTGGTCGCGCGACTCCATACTGTAGTGCCCAGAACTACTCGGCCACTTCGGTCGGCAATGGATGTGAGTCATAGAAGGCAAATACAGTTGATGTTTCATTAAATATCCAGTTCGAAATACTGCTTCCATGGTCACAACTTGCGAGCGCAATGCCCTTTGTTATTTTAACAAAATCTTAACTCCCTGCATACTTTCCACTGATGATGTTACTAACCGGATTTTAGATTTGCTATACCAAGCAAAGTGGCGCAGTGGTTAAGACACTGATCTCGCATTCGGGTGAACGACCGTTCGAACCCGCGTCCGGCCATCCTGATTTACGTTTTCCGTGACCTTCCCCATCCTTCCCTAATCCGATGGGACCGATAACCTCGCTGTTTGGTCCCTTCCTCCAAATTAACCTAACCTAACATTTGCTGAACTGCTTCCTTGATATACAAACTCATTGGCATTTGCCATAAGAATGATTAAATCTCACCCAGTAAGACGTCGCACAGAGAGATACTCCGTCTCCTCACGTTCATATACTACACGAAGATAAGGCACTTTTAGGAATAAATCGACTACAGCCCTTTAGCTATCCAGTCAAGCTGCGGAGGGATGGCAAACATCGCTGTAGTGTTTGATGTGTTTTCTATGCGTCTGTGTTGTGACTGGGACGCAATCGATTCGCCAGCGCGCCAGCGCGTGTTTATCGTCGATGAATAACGCAGGCTGAAGCGCGCGCACCACCTTCCGATGGCCATGAATTATCAACGAACGCAGATGCAGCCCATGAGTTACTGCGCCTCACTTGCTGCTTCAAAGTAACTTTTATACTTCGCAAGTGACATTTCGTGTGTGGGCCAAACGCCGCGCAACTGTTCTTACGCGGCTATGACCTACAGTTGCAACTAACCCGTCTAGACTGATAATCTAATATAGCTGCTTATATGAATAAAACCTGACCCCAAGTTTTTACTGCAAGAAGAAAGCCTTATAATAAATAAAAAACATGAGACTGAAGTAGTTACGAGCGCTTTTCATGTACGTATACACCATAAAGATTCTCAGCCACACGTTATCAGACTCAGCAGTTTCTCAGTATTAGCGTCAATTACAGCTGAGTAGATAATATATTCTCATGAAGAAGGCATAAATATGAAAGGGCATAGCTATCACGAGAAGCGGTGAGTGCCAGGACCCAAGTGTTACGACTCGTGTCGGCATGAAGTGCGGTTACTGACAGTGAGACCTGCTTTCGCCGTTGCCCGATGCCCGTCTGCTCGTCAATGATATACCACCGCTTGCAAATACCTCCATCTTATCCCTGCAGCTAGGAAAGTTTCCGCACCATCAGATTCTTAAACCACCACAGCAATATATTTAGAAAATAATTACAGAATGTGTGCGTGTGTGCGTGCGTGCGCATGCGTGCATGTTGTGGTGGTGGCGGGCGGGCTTTAACATTTACTTCAGACTTCAAAACTTCATACGTTTTCTCTTGATATTTTAGATGAAATTGACGGGTTTAGCTGAGGGCTTTCTACGTTTTCTTGATTTCGGAGGACCTTTGTGATGACTGGCGTAGAACAGAAATACTTCAGTGAATTTTATCCATAGTGGTTACCGTTTAACTCCGTGACTGTTGCTTTATAGGATGTAGAAAAATTTCCGCTACCAGTCACAATAAAAGATTATTTATTCGTCACACGACCGGTTTCGGGCTTGAGCCCATCCTCAGGTGTTTATACATTCATGAACATGTTTGTACTGCTGGAGATCACTGTATAATATAAAGACATTTTTTTGCTGGTAACTACATAGATAAAAGTGGAACAATCGTAAGTAACAAGGCAGCATTTGTCGAAAATATATCTGTACTTACAAAAAGACGGATCATCATTATTATAATTACGCTGTGGTGACTTTTTCCGCCGACCGCTGTGGCCGAGCGGTTCTAGGCGCTTCAGTTCGGAACCGCGCGACTGCTAAGGTCGCAGGTTCGAATCCTGCCTCGGGCATGTATGTGTGTGATGTCCATAGGTTAGTTAGGTTTAAGTAGTTCTAAGTGACTGATGACCTCAGATGTTAAGTTCCATAGTGCTCAGAGCCATTTGAACCATTTGACAGTTTTTCCATTTAGTTGCACATTTGTTATCGTTTTCACGTCCAAATTTCAGTTTTATAAAATTCAGCTGCGTATTTCACTACTGCGATGTGCATTCGTGATATACACTGTGTGTACATACAAACACGTAGGCTATGGTCACAGACTTAGACGTAGGAGGTGTAAAGAAGTTGGAAGTTGCTCATACAGAAACATGTAGGCTGTGGTCAAAGAACTTAGCCATACGACGGCCAAGGATGTTGCACACATAGAAACTTATAAAGCTATTATAAATTGCGAAGTTTTTTCATCATGTGGATCAAAAAACTTCGCAATTTATGACATTGGCTACCATTTAATGGTGTAAACAGCACACCGAGATTATTTTCAACAATAACATTAGAATTACCTTAACAATACTATTAACTATGAACGTATTTCATTAATCTCCAGAGAGTCGGGGTAAAGGTAACTATGCTGAAGCGGGAGCAGCCTTAGGAATCCGTTTGGGTTCGAGTACATGCCTGTTTCTGCGTCTACATCCAGACTGCGCAAACCACTTAATGGCATCGGCAGCAAACAGACCGATGGAGGTTCCGACATTATCCATCAAATGATTTCAGTTAATAAGCGAAAACTCTCCTTAATAGCAGGTTCGCAGGCGCCGGGCTGTGACAGTTTGCCCTTTATCAAAGTCGCTTACGTTAGCGGATTTCCCCTTTTGTCGCTAGAATGATTCCAAATTCCTCTCTTCTCAACTGGGCGAGGTGGAGCCCTGATTAGTACAGTGGACTCGCATTCGGGAGGACAACGGTTCAAACCCGCGTCCAGCCATCCAGATTTAAGTTTTCTGTGATTTCTCTAAATCGCTTCAGGCAAATGCCTGATGGTTCCTTTGAAAGGGCACGGCCGACTTCCTTCCCAATCCCTCCCTAATCCGATGGGACCGATGACCTCGCTGTCTGGTCCCCTACCGCTACCCCAAATCAACCAACCAATCCTCTCTTCCCCGCTTAAATACTTTTCTCGTCGTGTCACGTGGCCGCAACGTCACCAAACGGTAACGAGGTACACAGTATTCATTGCGTTTTGGTTCATCAGTGTATACAGACAAGGTGATCCATTATTATATCCCTATTTTTATTTTACTGCAGTTCTATCACATACGATTTAAGAACAACCACTCTGCCATTATATTATGCTCCACTGTGTGTCATTACATTGTTTGTTGCGGCTCTAAGCACGAATTAAGTGAAGATGGCGCTGGGACTACACATTTCCAACCGTGCTCGGATAGCAGCTAGGATGGAAGTCGGCTGTAATGGTGCAACAATGGTGGTGACGGTAGAGAGGAAGACACGCGACTCTGGACGTGCAAACAATAAAAAGACTGCATGTGAATTTGTTGCGTACAGGTTCGGTTACTCACCAGAGGGGTGCTGAAGCCAGCAATGCTGCGGCGTCTGCCTGAAGTCCCACGAAGTCCCCGAGACAATATCAGACCGCAACTGGTTTATCATATCGTTCGGTCCAACGGATAATGAAGGGGATCGACTGAAGACCATGGAAACCATACTTTGACCAAGTATTTTCACCGAAAGACTGTAATGTTAGGATGGATTGCTGAAGCCAGATTACATTTTGTGGAAGAAGAGCCAGATACCCTGAGTAACATCTTGGGTGGGATCATAATTCGCATAACTGTCATTACTGGGGTGCTAGTAACGGCTGGCCGCTGTGGCCGACCGGTTCTAGGCACTTCAGTCCGGAACCGCGCAGCTGCTACGGTCGCAGGTTCGAATCCTGCCTCGGGCATGGATGTTTGTGATGTCCTTAGGTTAGTTAGGTTTAAGTAGTTGTAAGTCCGGGGACTGATGACCTCAGATGTTAAGTCCCATAGTGCTTAGAGCCATTTGAACCATTTTTTACTAGTAACGACAGTCCTGAAGTTATTATTGAAAAACTGCCGTCACGTCTTTCGTTGGCTGAGTGGTGTGGAGTTCATGATGACACTTTTATCGGTCTTTACATTATTCGTGAATCAACGAATGCGCAGAGGTATGCGCATATGCCACAAACTTTTATTCATTCCATTATTTTAACTTGGGACGGTGTGGACAATGTGCACTTTATGTACGATGAGGCACCTCCCCATTTTGCGTTGATTTTGTGAGAATGGCTTGACAATGCTTTTCCAGGCCGCGTTATTGGACGTCGCGGAAGTGTCGAGTGGCCATTGAGAAGTCCAGACTTTACCCCACTTGTTATTTCTCCTCTGGGGATATTTGAAAGCGTTTGCAAAAAAACTGCTTAACTTGGACACTTCAGAAGCAGACACTAGGGAAGAGTGTCCGCGGGTACCAAACGATATGTTGCACCGGTCTGTCTGGAACTTTCACTCCAACTGCAACGGTGTCTTACTAATACTGGTGCCTGTGTGGAAACATGAAATTGCATGACAGAATTGATAGCAATCATGCAACACTGTTCATGAGTGAGTAGTAGCTAAATAAAAATAGGGATATAATAGTAAATCACCTGCATATTGTGAACAGTAGCGATATTGTAACTCTCCCTTGGCCTGCTCCCGAAATTACCTGTACATGTCAGTTTCTTTTCGTTAGGAACGATGTGTCGAGTTATATCTGCTAGAAAGTCCTGAATCCAGTCACAAATTTGTTCTGATCTGTAAACCCGTGTTTTGTTTGTTAAACAACATTGTGGAATTGCATCGAATGCCTTCTAAAAACTATGGAATGCCATTGCTGCAGCGCTTTGGTTCTCTGGACCTACAGAGCGAGCTGTGTTTCAGAAACTCTTGGCTTTTATAGAAGAAATTTTCTGTTTCAGAATACATCATAATGCATAATCGTAAAACACGTTCCGTAATTTTACAACGGACTGACTCAGTCAGATGACCCCTCTCAAAACGGGACTGGCCTGAGCTTTCTTTCCAGTCATTTGGTACCTTTCGTTCGTCAAGCGACCTATGATTGTCTGCTGTTAGAAGAGAATCAAGTTTTTTCGCACTCTCTCTGTAGATTCCACAGGTATCCGGCCAAGGTGCATTTCCACTGTTGAGAGATCTCTATTTAGTTCTCGAAAACTGGTGACCATAACGCCACTGATTGGCTGAACTTTGAAGGTTCGCATATTATCGCGTCTTCATTTAGTAGAGCAGACACGGAAAACCGTATTAATATCGTACAAGCATCATCGCTTGGTTTTGAAGCTGTAACAACAGCCGTGTTTGCAGATAAAATTATGGGCCTTGAGGTCCACCTGTAACGCAATAAACTATTCATTTTTAAGCTCAAACATGTTTCAGCACGTTTGTGCCGTTATCGGTGGGACGTTTTATTCAGGTCTTATTCTTTAGACTGTTAGGTTCTGTAGGACCTTTCCTGTATTATATAGCTCGATATAATTATTTTTGCGGTATTTGTCCACATCTGTATGCTTATCTATTGTGGGAATACACACTAAAATCAAGCGAATGTTTTTAATGAACCATACTTTCATGTTACGACTTTGAACTTCACAAAATATACTGCTACAATGTGTATGTAGCCTCTGACGTTCATTTGTTCGTCACAATAGTAATCTTCTAGCGCTAGAAAGTAGGTACGCTTTAGCGATTCAGAGAAGTCATAACCACCCATTCCCCGCATCAACTCTGTCTGGGAAGGCACAGACTCTCTTAGCCATAGTCCATTTCAATAACATACTTCTGGTCGTGTGATTGCGTCAAATTTAATAAAGCCACGAAAGTTTCAGCCGCTGTAGCGGGCAGCCGAAATTAAAGCAATTTTGTTACATATGATGCGGCCACGCACTCAAGGAAGATTTTATTCCATCTTTGTCTTCTGTAATATCAACTTAAGTGTTAACGTGTGCACCAATTCCAAAACTTTATGCGCGGCAAAAGATTAAGGGTTGACTGTAGAAAATATAGGAAGTATTCGCGATGGAAACTCGACACCCAGCTGCGCATTTCTTGCCCGCCGAATCCGTGAAGCGGAACATATAATGCCCTCTTCGCGATGCACAACAGAAACCATGGGAACAAAGACGCGTGTCATTGGCCCGGCCCCGGTGACGTCACAAGGCCGCGCAACATGTGCTCCCCCCTCCACAGGCATCGATCGCGCGCGCCGACTCGGCTGCGCTCGGCTCTCAACGAAATGGATGCCGGCCAGCCCACAGCCTACTTAGACGCGCCGTGCGCTGCCCCAGCCGGCTGTCCCCTCAAGTACGCGTCGATAGCCGCCAAATGAAGACGTGCTCGCAAAAACTCCACCACTGCACTGTACTACGTTCTCAAGCCACGCGCTCTCCGTTAGATTTTTTGTAAAAGGCATAAAAGATGTTCGTCAACACCATGAACTCTTGACAAGGGAAATCTTCAAATTCCTGCCGGCCGCGGTGGTCTAGCGGTTCTGGCGCTGCAGTCCGGAACCGCGGGACTGCTACGGTCGCAGGTTCGAATCCTGCCTCGGGCATGGGTGTGTGTGATGTCCTTAGGTTAGTTAGGTTTAAGTAGTTCTAAGTTCTAGGGGACTTATGACCTAAGATGTTGAGTCCCATAGTGCTCAGAGCCATTTGAACCTTCAAATTCCTAATTCTAGGATCTCTGGCACAACGAAAATAAGACTTCAGTCTGTTAGCACTTGACGTGTACTCGTACAGTGTTCCGACGGCATGATACTATCTTTCATAACGATCCCGAGGTATATGCAATAACAAGTTTGTGAAACGTATGCAGTTATCTAGTCTAAGGATAATTCAAGAAATTTCGTACCACATTTTCACTCAACTTCGTTTTGTTTACTGGAATCAATTTCGAAACGTCTAACAGTTTCTTCTTCAGAGACTAAAGGCACACTTGTCGAAATAGTATACACTTGCAAGTGCATTGACGAAAAAAGTGAGGTTCTCAAGAGACATGATCGAATGTCAACGTACCTTCAACTACACTTCATTGGTGGGTATGCAAATGACGTGAGTTGCAATTCTCTGCTACGGGTAGAACGGCCATCAGAGTGCATTAGTGTTGTTTACGTTTAGTGTTGTTACCATGTCCGGTAGGGTATATAAAGGGCGGGAACAGCGTCAGATGTTGAGTGATCACTGTGAAAGACACGGAGATGCTGCGTACTTGTTTGAGACACCGTTATCAACCCCAGACAGAGTTTGAAAGGGACTTCACTGTGGGTCTTCATGTAGCCAGCTGGTTGAATCGTGGAATATCCAGATTTGTAGGTCATTCGATTATGACAGTGGCCCGATGTTGAACAGCATGGGAAGTTGACGGGAGGTACACACGTCGGCAAGAGTCAGGACGACCACGTCTGACCATCACAAGGACGGATCACTGTATTGTGCACGAAGCCCATCATCGCAACCTCCTCACATCTGCGCCTGCCATCCAACTACAAGTAATGGACTCCCTGTAACAATATGTATTGTTCCGCACCATTAGTCGGAGACCAGCAACAGCCTGACTGAGAATTACCGTCCCACACGTAAATTCCGTTAGCACCACATCAAAAATGGCTGCGTTTGAAGTATTGCTACGACAGGGAAGCATGGCCTGCTGATGAACGGCATTGTATTAACTTCAGCTATGAATCGCTGTTCTGCACTATCCCGGATGACCATCGCCCCCATTGCCGGCCAATGTTTTGGAAAGGTAGAGCGGTGTTACTCCTGGCGTTATGGTGTGGTGAGCCATCGTGTATGTTTCCAGAATACGATTTTCACTCTGCAGCGGAGTGTGCGCTGATATGAAACTCCCTGCAGAGTTAAAATCTCATTCTGGAAACATCCCCCAGGCTGTGGCTAAGCCATGTCTCCGCAATATCCTTTCTTCCAGGAGTGCTAGTTCTGTAAAGTTCCCAGAAAAGCTTCTGTGAAGTTTGGAAGGTAGGAGACGAGGTACTGGCAGAATTGAAGCTGTGAGGACGGGTCGTTAGTCGTGCTTGGGTAGCTCAGATGGTAGAGCACTTGCCCGCGAAAAGGCAAAGGTACGGAGTTCGAGTCTCCGTCCGGCACACAGTTTTAATCTACCAGGAAGTTTCATCGTGTATGTGTTCACGTCACGGCTGATAGTGACTGAGGAGACTGACGGTCATGGACGTCCTAGTTCTCGAGTGTTCTCTCTCATGCGACAAGTTCGTGGCGCACATTTTCAACAGGACAATGCCTCTCCAAAAACGGCACGTGTCTGTGTGAACTGTCTGCGTGATGTTTTAGTTTTCTCGTGGCCAACGATATCCCAGATCTGTCCTCCATACAACATGGGTGGGACCAGCTCGGACGTCAACACCATCCCACTGCCAGTACCCTGGATATTAAGGACCAGTTACAACAGTTCTTGGCCGGATTACGTCAGGAGAGGATACAACGACTTTATGACATCCTTCCTAACTGAATTAGTGAACGTAGCCAGGGCGAACGAGGCGCAATGTCATAGTGAAGTGGACTCATACTGCCAAGACCTTTCTCATTCGGCTCGATTTTGTAATCATTGAAATAGCATCACATACTCTGTCACCCCGCGACGTTTCGTGTAGTTTCCTCCTCCCCTTCTAGGACCTTCACTTCAGTTGTCAAGCAGTGTATATCTTGATGCTATACCAAAGCATCCTTTAACAATATTTAGATAACTGTGCGTAAGTTGCTGAATATGAAGGTGTGGTGTCACCGCCAGATACCACACTTGCTAGGTGGTAGCCTTTAAATCGGCCGCGGTCCATTAGTATAAGTCGGATCCGCGTGTCGCCACTGTCAGTGATCGCAGACCGAGCGCCGCCACACGGCAGGTCTAGAGAGACGTCCTTGCACTCGCCCCAGTTGTACAGCCGACGTTGCTAGGAATGGTTCACTGACAATTACGCTCTCATTTGCCGAGACGATAGTTAGCATAGCCTTCAGCTACGTCATTTGCTACGACCTAGCAAGGCGCCATTACCAGTTAATATTGAAATTATAAAACATGTACCGTCAAGAGCGATGTACACCAATTATGGAATTAAAGTTAAGTATTCAAGCCACTACGTTCTTTATTTATTAGACTCAACTACTTTAATTGTTCCAGACCTCACGCCAGTCTGCGTGAGCTTAAACGCGTGCCTTTCGGCTTCCTCCAAACCCCGTGAATTGGCTCCTGCCAATTCACAACAGAAGGCATAAAAGGCTTAGAAATCTATCGCAAATAAAATCAAAAACAGTCATCGCTCAATGGAAAGTATAATTAAAACAGCATTTGTGCTCCACAGGAAAATAATACACAGCTGAAATCCCCCGATAACCAGCGTCAGAGAAGTAATACGAATTTCAGAAATATCTCGGTAGTTAACACTTGTCCGAATCAACATGTAAAATTTAACTGCCGTATGGCATTGGTGTCTGGAGTATCACGTAAGGAGGAGCATGTTAAAATGTCTTACTCGCAAGATTTAATAGTTTAGGAATTACTTCCACCTCAAAATCCGAAATGTGGACTATTTATTGCTGTCAGAAGTAGTTTGCCTTGTAGTGAAATTGAAGTAGATAGTTCCTGCGAAATACTATGAGTAGAGGTTATACTTGACAGTCTGACTAAACTATTAATTGGGTCGTTTTCACGACCCCCGACTCAGAAGATGCAGTTGCTGAACAGTTCAAAGAAAACTTGAGTCTCATTTCAAATAGGTACCCCACTCATATAATTATAGTCGGTGGCGACTTTAATCTACCCTCGATATGCCGGAAAAATTATACGTTTAAAGGCGGCGGAAGGCATAAAACGTCATCCGAAATTGTATTGAATGCTTTCTCAGAAAATTATTTTGAACAATTAGTTCACGAGCCCACTCGAAGCGTAAATGGTTGCGAAAGCATACTTGACCTTTTAGCAACAAATAATCCTGGACAAATAGTGAGTATCGTGACGAATACAGTGACTAGCGTCTACAAAGCAGTAGCTGCTAGGCTGAATACCGTAACTCCTACAAAAAGAAACGCAAAGTATATCTATTTCAAAAAGCTGACACAAATGCTCTTAAGGCCTTTTTAAGAGACAGTCTGCACTCCTTCCGATCTGATCATGTAAGCGTAGAAAAGTTGTGGAATGATTTCAAAGAGATAGTATCGACAGCATTTAAGAGATATATACCACATAAATTAATAAGTGATGGTACTGATCCCCCATGGTACACAAAACGGGTCAGATCGTTGTTGCAGAAGCAACGAAAAAAGCATACCAAATTTAAAAGAACGCAGAATCCCGAAGTTTGGCAAAGTTTTGCCGAAGTCCGAAATATAGAGCGTACTTCAATGCGAGATGCTTTTAATAATTTCTACAACGAAACTCTGTCTCGAAATCTGGCAGAAAACCCAAAGAGATTCTGGTCATACATAAAGCATAGCAGTGGCAAGACGCAATCAATACCTTCACTGCGCGATAACAAACGGTGAAGTCATTTGTGACAGTGCCACTAAAGCAGAGTTATTCAACACGGTTTTTCGAAACTCTTTCACCAAAGAAGAAGGTGTAACTATTCCTGAATTCCATCAAGAACAACTGCGAAGATGAGAAACATAGAAATAGATATCCTCGGCGTCGCAAAACAGCTTAAATCATTTAATAAAAGCAAGGCTTCCGGTCCAGATTGTATACCAGTCAGGTTCCTCTCAGAGTATGCTGATAAAATAGCTCCATATTTAGCAATTATATTCAACCACTCGCTCACAGAAAGATCCGTACCTCAAGACTGGAAAATTGCTGAAGTCACACCAGTACCCAAAAAGGGAAGTAGGAGTAATTCGCTGAATTACAGGCCCATATCACTAACGTCGATCTGTTGTAGGGTTTTGGAACATATACTATACGAGCTCTTTATATCCATGAAGTAATGAGTGCTATCAACAGGGGACGTCAAATTGATTCCATGTTTTTAGATTTCCAGAAGGCTTTCGACACCGTTCGTCACAACCGTCTTATAACCAGACTGATGCCTATGGAATATCGCCTCAGTTGTGCGACTGGATTCGTGATTTCCTGTCAGAAAGGTCACAGTTCGCAGTAATAGACGGAAAGTCATCGAGTAAAACAGAAGTAATATCCGGCGTTCCCCAAGGAAGTGTTATAGGCCCTCTATTCTTCCTGATCTACACTCCTGGAAATGGAAAAAAGAACACATTGACAGCGGTGTGTCAGACCCACCATACTTGCTCCAGACACTGCGAGAGGGCTGTACAAGCAATGATCACACGCACGGCATAGCGGACACACCAGGAACCGCGGTGTTGGCCGCCGAATGGCGCTAGCTGCGCAGCATTTGTGCACCGCCGCCGTCAGTGTCAGCCAGTTTGCCGTGGCATACGGAGCTCCATCGCAGTCTTTAACACTGGTAGCATGCCGCGACAGCGTGGACGTGAACCGTATGTGCAGTTGACGGACTTTGAGCGAGGGCGTATAGTGGGCATGCGGGAGGCCGGGTGGACGTACCGCCGAATTGCTCAACACGTGGGGCGTGAGGTCTCCACAGTACATCGATGTTGTCGCCGGTGGTCGGCGGAAGGTGCACGTGCCCGTCGACCTGGGACCGGACCGCAGCGACGCACGGATGCACGCCAAGACCGTAGGATCCTACGCAGTGCCGTAGGGGACCGCACCGCCACTTCCCAGCAAATTAGGGACACTGTTGCTCCTGGGGTATCGGCGAGGACCATTCGCAACCGTCTCCATGAAGCTGGGCTACGGTCCCGCACACCGTTAGGCCGTCTTCCGCTCACGCCCCAACATCGTGCAGCCCGCCTCCAGTGGTGTCGCGACAGGCGTGAATGGAGGGACGAATGGAGACGTGTCGTCTTCAGCGATGAGAGTCGCTTCTGCCTTGGTGCCAATGATGGTCGTATGCGTGTTTGGCGCCGTGCAGGTGAGCGCCACAATCAGGACTGCATACGACCGAGGCACACAGGGCCAACACCCGGCATCATGGTGTGGGGAGCGATCTCCTACACTGGCCGTACACCACTGGTGATTGTCGAGGGGACACTGAATAGTGCACGGTACATCCAAACCGTCATCGAACCCATCGTTCTACCATTCCTAGACCGGCAAGGGAACTTGCTGTTCCAACAGGACAATGCACGTCCGCATGTATCCCGTGCCACCCAACGTGCTCTAGAAGGTGTAAGTCAACTACCCTGGCCAGCAAGATCTCCGGATCTGTCCCCCATTGAGCATGTTTGGGACTGGATGAAGCGTCGTCTCACGCGGTCTGCACGTCCAGCACGAACGCTGGTCCAACTGAGGCGCCAGGTGGAAATGGCATGGCAAGCCTTTCCACAGGACTACATCCAGCATCTCTACGATCGTCTCCATGGGAGAATAGCAGCCTGCATTGCTGCGAAAGGTGGATATACACTGTACTAGTGCCGACATTGTGCATGCTCTGTTGCCTGTGTCTATGTGCCTGTGGTTCTGTCAGTGTGATCATGTGATGTATCTGACCCCAGGAATGTGTCCATAAAGTTTCCCCTTCCTGGGACAATGAATTCACGGTGTTCTTATTTCAATTTCCAGGAGTGTATATTAACGAAATAGGAGACAATCTCAGTAGCCGTGTTAGATTGTTTGCAGATTATGCTGCCATTTACCGTCTTGTAAAGTCATCAGATGACCCAAGTGAATTGCAAAATGATTTAGATAAGATATCTGTATGGTGCGAAAAGTGGCAATTGACCCTGAATAAAGAAAAGTGTGAAGTTATTCACATGAGTACTAAAAGAAATCCGCAAAATTTCGGTTACGCGATAAGTCACTCAAACCTGAAGGCTGCAAATTCAACTAAATACTTAGGGATTACAATTACAAATACTCTAAATTGGAACGATCATATAGATAATGTTGTGGGTAGAGCCAACCAAAGACTGCGATTCATTGGCAGAACACTTAGAAGGTGCAGCAGGTCTACTAAAGAGACTTCTTACACCACTCTTGTCCGCCCTCTTCTGGAGTATTGCTGTGAGGTGTGGGGTCCTCATCATATGGGACTGACGGATGACATCGAAAAAGTACAAAGAAGGGCAGCTCGTTTTGTATTATCGCGAAGTAGGGGAGATAGTGCCACAGACATGATACGTGAACGGAAGTGGCAATCAAAGGCGTTTTTCGTTGCGACGGGATCTTCTCATGAAATTTCAATCATCAGTTTTGTCCTCCGACTGCGATAACATTATGTTGGCACCTACCTACATAGGGAGAAATGGTTGTCACGATGAAATGAGAGAAATCAGGGCTCGTTTTTCTCGCGCGCACTTCGAGAGCGGAACGGTGGAAAATGGTTCAAATGGCTCTGAGCACTATGGGACTTAACATCTATGGTCATCAGTCCCCTAGAACTTAGAACTACCTAAACCTAACTAACCTAAGGACATCACACAACACCCAATCACGAGGCAGAGAAAATCCCTGACCCCGCCGGGAATCGAACCCGGGAACCCGGGCGTGGAAAGCGAGAACGCTACCGAACAACCACGAGCTGCGGACGCGGAACGGTAGAAAGGCAGCTTGAAGGTGGTTCACTGAATCCTCTGCCAGGCTCTCTATAGTGAATAACACAGTAATCACGTAGATGGAGATGTAGAAGGAAGTTAGCTGATCTCGGCAACGTGGATGCAGAAAACCTTATATGGATACACTAAGGCGAGTCGATTGAGAAAACCGAAGCCAGTCACCATGCACTACAAGCGAAATCAGGAAACGTGTCTTATTCTTTTTATCTTCAACTTCGGCTTGTCACTGTCATAAATTATAGCTGTTTGGCTCTCCTTTATATCAATCAACTCTCGTAGCTTACTGAAGAGCAAAGCACATGATGAAAGTTATGGAGCTTCCTCTATTAGTCTCAGATCTTTTATAGGAATTCTGAGCCAGCTATGAAACAAACCACATTATGGCCTCAGATAAATATATACAGGAATGAGTAATTATGCTGCCTAATTTCACTGAATATCGATTTAGAAATGCGCGAAGAAAGATTCTATTGAACGCAAAATTATTGCTTTCTCTCAGCCATTCACCTGTCGGTGAGCCTCCGTCGTAAAATGCATTCACTTTAGTCGTCTTTTACTCTGATACTTATCGTCCGCTGAGATTTTCTACTTGTATTTTACGCCGACTAGGAACGAAGGCAAACATAATGAAGAGGCATATGATTTTAGTTCTATCTAACTTGGCAGTCAATGTCATCAGTCGATTAGACAAGTCAATTTCGTTGAGATATTTGTGATAACTTTGTCCCCCTTCTTGCCGGCCGGTGTGGCCGTGCGGTCTAGGCGCTTCAGTCTGGAACCGCGTGACCGCTCCGGTCGCAGGTTCGAATCCTGCCTCGGGCATGGATGTGTGTGATGTCCTTAGGTTAGTTAGGTTTAATTAGTTCTAAGTTCTAGGCGACTGATGACCTCAGAAGTTAAGTCGCATAGTGCTCAGAGCCATTTGAACCATTTTGTCCCCCTTCTTAAAGCGAGACAATAAGCTGACTCGCAACCTGAACGAATTTGCACGCCATAATGACGGCCAATGGTGTGTCACAAAAGCCAGCCTGGGCGCCGTTTCCAAGCAGTTCCCCACAACCGTTTAGACGAACTTTGTATTAGAAACACAAATACGATGGCTTAGACACGAAAACGACAAAGCGAAGTTTACATTATTCGCACACAGACACGAACATGATATTCTTTGAGCTAAGGAGAAATGATGCTATGGCTTCAGTAACGGTACCTCTGCCATGGCAATAGTGAGATAGCACATGGAAGACGACGAGGATACTCGTTATATTGGACACCAACGGTGAAGTCGTCACACGTCTGCGTAAAAGAGGCATCTGCTGTGGCGCTCGAGCCGGAGGTAGTTACTGTGTATCTCGGTGGTGGAAGAAACTTGGAAGCATTTCGATGCCACGGAAGTGGCGATGTGAAGTTCCTGATCACCAGATTTTGCGCCAATCTCTTTGATTAATTTCCGAACCTCTCCGCAGAGTCTCATTACATGAGGGCATGTGACACTGTTGGTGACTCGTCCGCAGGATGGGGCTGTTAAGTTTGGCGGTTCCCTCGTTGTTGTTCGAGTAGGCTATGTGCCGGCGCCAGGTTTCAACCTCTCCCTTCCCATCATACGACACAAACACAACACCACACCACACTATACAAACACCCATTACCGCCACGTACATCAATATACACTCAATACAGAACTTCCGTACGACGTTCGAAAAGGGAGCCATTGTACAGGGAAGAAGGAAACCCTTTCCGATTAGGCAGTTGATCCTAACCCCTCGGGGTCCCCCACCTGACAAGGTCATTTGATCTTTTCTGCCTTTTGTCATCTTGTATGAGATCCTGACAAGTCGACTCCATTTAATTTCTTCGTGTCTGTTTCCATTTCGGCTTCCACGAGCGATCACATATGAATAGGCAGCTAGTCAAATTACAATCTAATTAACTTAAAATATATGCACCCTAATGGCCACTATAAACAAAACTGTCCAAGTGCGAGTACGCTTTATGCTCTGAGGGTCCCGTGCAAAACTAATTATATATGCAGAAAGTTCATCCATCCAGGGAATCCAGAATCTCGACGATTTTTGACTGTTATCGATATCGATACTATTACTATATCGATCCCGGGAATACCAAGCCTATCGAGAAGGTTTTAATGTTAGGTATTTAAGACAGACAGTCGGATAACAAATGAAAAATATATTTTTTGTGTGATATAATTACAAATCAACTATTTTAGCCTTTTTTCCTTTACTTGTAAATGTTCAAATGTGTGTGCATTCTTAAGAGACCAAACTACTGAGGTCATCGGTCCCTAGACTTACATACTACTTAACGTAACTTAAATGAACTTAAGCTAAGAACAACACACACACACCCATGACCGAGGGAGGACTCGAACCTCCGGCGGGAGGGGCCGCGCAATCCGTGGCATGGCGCCTCAGACCGCACGGCCACGACGAGCGGCCTTTACTTGTACTGTGAAACCCTGCTTCTTGCCAAATTTATGATTGCTGTCTACGGAAAGTACCGTATCGGTTTTGACGAATGAGTCTGCGAGTATCACATTATGTGACATAAATGGTCGTATATTGTAATTGTATTGACTTAAAAGCTTAAATTTTTTACATCGCCACGGGATCGTAGTCGTCAGTGTGTGATATAAATCTCAACTAGAAACATTTATCCGTTCCTGAGAACAAGGGGTGTTAACAGTGGGACGGACAGACTGACGCACAACAAAGCTCTACTGTAAGAGTTCCGTTTTTACCGATTGAAGTACGGAATCCTAAAATGTGTATGCGCTCTCGCTCTCGCGCGCTCTCTCTCTCTCTCTCTCTCTCTCTCTCTCTCTCTCTCTCTCTCTCACACACACACAGTGTGTTTCGTCTATCAATTGTAACTACCTGCGTCGCTTCTCTTAAAACGCGTTAAATTCAGTATCATACATTTATCCCAGGAGGAGAGTACACCAAACATCCCGTCTGATATCCCGATTAGGGTTAAAGGATATCCGAAAATGTATCCCTCAGCTGAGTTTATGTTCACGATCATTATCTTAGAATCGACTGCTCTGTCATTTACTTAGATAGTTACAAATCTGCCCCTGTTGTTGCCACATTGTGACATGAAATATAGACGGTTTTTATAGGCGCTGTAGCTCCAAAAGTGGTAACTAGATGGCTTTGAAGAATATATATGGCAAGCACGCGTGCAAGTCCGGTGTTTATTAGGAGAGCGAAAGCCGAAGAGGCCGTATTAAGACGTGTTACGGCAGCTGAGTGCCCCAGGCAAGGAACGGAACCACATCTGCACGGCAGCAAACCGCAAGTTTCACTTCCGTTTATACTCCAGAAATGGCGACCACCCAGTTCGGATTAGGGAAAGGTAGTCGCCTGCCTTCCTAATCACGCTGTCCATAATAAGCTATCAACCTGGCAACCACCCCCACACATCTCTCTTTCTCTCCACAATTTTACCGAATCAAACTGCTCCTGAAGGCACTGCCGTTGCTGAGAAAGCTATGAACACTATTTTCGTCTCCTTAATTTAAGCGTCCGTACGTCTGACTTAAACTTTTGAGACGAAATTCTTTAAAATGCTTTGCGGAAGTTCAAACGAAGTGCAGATATATTCCAAATATATTTAATTTTTTTTGTGTTTAGCAGCCCGACAGCAATGAGGCAAACACCTAACCAACCACTTGCCTTAGCTTCACCTGGGATGATCTAGAGAAACCGCAAATTACAGACGAGAGCACCAGGAACTGAAAAACGTCCATAAAAATACTAGTCTAGTCACAGCAAATATGGCATGATGGGAGCAGTTTCTAAGCGTGAAAACAAAAACTCAAAATTTTCTCAGACAAGAAAACACGCCAACTTGAGTTCATATTTTAACACGAAAAAAGCTCACGCGCAATATATCAGCCCCATAAATCGATCAGGCGCGAAAATTTGGGCCATAATTTTGATAATACGCAATTATGACCTTTCATTTTTCCGCGCGCACCGGTTTGTTTGTCACTCGTTCCGACCCACTGCAACCGCTCGATGACCGAGCGCGAAGTACTGTAAAGTGGAATGGATAAGAGATTGTTTCAGGCGTATGTATAGCTGGAGAATACCAGAATGAGAAAACTGGAATATTGTAAAATAATACTGAACGTATATGTTCGCGAGGTTGAGAAGTTACGTACTCATATTACTTGTTAGTTGTCTCGTAGAATAACGTGTTCACAAACAACAAGATTTCAGAACACGTTGGGAAGATGTACCCTCTCCCCCCCCCCCCCCCCTATCTTCCCACGCCTTCAACAACCGGCTCCAGTTGTCACTCATCTGTACAGTACTTCGCGCTTGGACCTTGGCCTAATATCTTGCATGTGCGCTGTTTTCTCCTTGAAATATGAGATCAAGTTAGTGATATTTCCTTGTACGTGGGGAACGAAAGTATCGGCCATTTAATTGTAGAAGGAAGTGTCAAACATATGCAAATATTCGTGTTAACTGTCGCTTTCCTTAGATCTACTACCGAGCGAGGTGGCACAGTGGTTAGCACACTGGACTCTCATTCGGTACGACGACGGTTCAAACCCACGTCCGGCCATCCTGATTTTGGTTTTCCGTGATTTCCCTAAATCACTTCAGGTAAATGCCGGGATGGTTCCTGCGAAAGGGCACGGCTGATTTTCTTCCCCATCCTTCCCTAATGCGAGCTTGTGCTCAGTCTCTCATGACCTCGTTGTCGACGGGACGTTAAACATTAATCTCCTTAGTTCTACTTCCCATTGCCCCTTCTCTTCTTTTTAAGTAAAGATAAATCTCTTCACTTTATAATAATAAATATAAGTTCCATTAGCAATATGCTCCTGTGTTGAGTACTACATCATGTAATGTCTTTCACTATGAGCTGCTAAATTCTCGCTATGACAATATACGATAGGAACATTTCTGTGATTAGTCATGGGGGTACATTAACATTAAAATGATTGTTTCAGGCCGCGCGGAATTAGCCGAGCGGTCTCAGGCGCTGCAGTCATGGACTATGCCGCTGGTCCCGGCGGAGGTTCGAGTCCTGTCTCGGGCATGGGTGTGTGTGTTTGTCCTTAGGATAATTTAGGTTAAGTAGTGTGTAAGCTTAGGGACTGATGACCTAAGCAGTTAAGTCCCATAAGATTTCACACACATTTGAACATTTTTTTTTATTGTTTCAGTCAGCGACTTGGGTCAATTCAGTCATCTGACGTCCTATCACTAAGGGGTAGACCAGGATGACGCTCGATTTTGGAATCTATATTCAAAATTTTTCATTAAAAAAAACAAAAATTACAAAACTGACTTTAGATCTATACTGTATACTCTTAAGATCGTATTAAGTATTTTTAAGTAAAAAACTTGCTGCCAGAGGACATTACACGACACCAACTAAAGGCCTTCGCGCAGAGCGAACGAGGTTTATGGGAGCTCTGAACGCCACAATTTTCAACCTAATACACAGTTTCAAAAACTGCTTTGAAACTGATGATATTGTCTAACGTAGTACATAAGGATATTTTTAAAAAATGGTTTTCAACACAATGACGGCACTTTATAAAGTCAATTTTTTGACAAAAAGGTCATTATAAAACGTGCACCTAAAATCGAAATTAAAATATACCGCAAAAATCCAAGCGCTGACTCATAATTTACGGTAAGGTATAACATAACTGCCTGTATATTTCTTGAGTAATAGCTTGTTTTGGAAAAAAAAGCATTTTAAGTTTCAGTTTCTGTTTTCTAATATTGCAACTGAACAGACCATTAACCGACAATGGCTTTTTTTTCGTAGATGTCGAAACACACACACACACACACACACACACACACACACACACACACACACACACACACACGCACACACACATTTTCACGAAATTATATCGATTAACTGGCTGCCGGCCACTGTGGCCGAGCGGTTCTAGGCGCTTCAGCCCGGAACCACGGTGCTGCTACAGTCGCAGGTTAGAATCCTTCATCGGGCATGGCTGTGTGTCATGTTCTTAGATTAGTTAGGTTTAAGTAGTTCTAGTTCTAGGGGACTGATGACCAGCCGGCCGGTGTGGCCGAGCGGTTCTAGGCGTTACAGTCTGGAACCGCGAGACCACTACGGTCGCAGGTTCGAATCCTGCCTCGAGCATGGATGTGTGTGATGTCCTTAGGTTAGTTAGGTTTAAGTAGTTCTAAGTTCTAGGGGACTGATGACCTCAGAAGTTAAGTCCCATAGTGCTCAGAGCCATTTGAACCATTTGACTGATGACCTCCGATGTTACGTCCCATAGTGCTCAGAGACATTTGAACGATTTGATTAATTGGTTACTGCTTACCAATCAAAGCGTTTTTTGCACTATTGCGATTACTTTACGAACCTTTTCTATCCGGATAAATACGTTTGTTTGTAATCTTCACGCATTCACGTTTTACATCTACATCTACATCCATACTCCGCGGAGGGTACCCTGAGTACCTCTATCGGTTCTCCCTTCTATTCCAGTCTCGTATTGTTCGTGGAAAGAAGGATTGTCGGTATGCTTCTGTGTGGGCTTTAATCTCTCTGATTTTATCCTCATGGTCTCTTCGCGAGATATACGTAGGAGATATACTGCTTGACTCCTCGGTGAAGGTATGTTCTCGAAACTTTAACAAATGAAATGACAAGTTATGCAGACGCGAGACAAGAGCGTATTTTCAGACTGTTTAACATAAAAGAATCACGTAACGAAGAGAATTCTTCTCGAAAATAGTATTTCAGTTGATAATAATTCATTCTTTGATACTATCGAAAACTAACAGGACCCCTATTCCGTGGGTAGCTATTATAGTATTAGTTGCAGTCGGATGCGGCAGCCCCCATGCAGTAAATCGTGGTTTTAACGTATTTCAATTTTTATGGCATACTTTATATGAATGAACATTAAAAATGCACTCCCAAGGAACACTTTAAGCCAATCAAAAATTAGGCTAAAAAAATTTCTGCCCTGGTCTACCTCAATGCTCTCTCTGCCAATAGCGTTGTTGTCTACAATAGTCATCACAACCACGAAATTCATCGTTCTTTCCGTGAAAATTAGGATGTCGTGTAGCTGAGCTCCCTCTTTCATCGTACTAGACAAGCATGTAGCTCGAAATGAATTTAGTAGAATTACAAGTATTTTATACAGTGTAAGTATGAAGGCCTCCGTGGCCAGTGTGATTGACAGTAAAATCGTCTTAGGCAGATGGCTTCACTATTTATAAATGTTTTGACATGAAGAGACTAGCAGTCTTGGTTGCAGTGTTAAATTTTTTTCCAACTTTATTAAGGCATCTTCAGATTGACCTATGGACGAAATACAAAATTCCGCAATACTGGCGTGACCTCATTTAATGCGACTAGATTACCAAGAAAATATAAAAGAACTTACTGATATTTGATAGCGATGGGTGCATGGGTAAATGCACCTTGTCAAAGCTTTAAAAACAATGCCCAGTGTCCTTTAAAATAGAATAAAACAGAAGACGACCGAATGGTATTTTTAAAAAATATGTGATATGATAATCTGCTGCTTCCTTCTTATTTCTAGTGTAGGGTGTCAATTTAGGGACAAAGCAGGTTACATTTTTTTTTAAACACCTTTCGGTAGTTAAATGGTTCAAATCGCCCTGAGCACTATGGGATTTAACATCTGAGGTCATCAGTCCCCTAGACTTAGAACTATCTAAACCTAACTAACCTAAGGACATCACACACATCCATGCCCGAGGCAGGATTCGAACCTGCAACCGTAGCGGTGGCACGGTTCCAGACTGAAGCGCCTAGAACTGCACGGCCACACCAGGTGGCTTTTCGGTAGACATCTGTTTTATTCTATTTTACAGGGCACCGCGTAGTGCTTTTTACTGCTTTGAAATGGGGCATTTACCTACTCGGATATTTTATGCGCTATATCCCATGTACCCATCGCTACCAAACGTCAGTAAGTTCTTTTATATTTCTTGGTAATCCAGTCTCACTACATCGGGTCACGCCACTATTATGGAATTTTGTTTTTCTTCCGTAAGCCAATCCGAAAATACCAAACAAAGGTGAAACGCGTTATTGGGAAATAATAATAATAATAATAATAATAATAATTAACACTGCAACCAAGACTGCTTGTCTCTCCATGTCATACGTACTGGTTGCTGTACCAACCCCGGAATGAACTGGAAAAAAGTTTTATAAATCTTTTGTTTATATTGTTGTAGGACGGTAAATCACTACTCACGGCGGCTTTCCTATATATTTAACATACTGTTTATAACCTTTTTTTTCAGTAGTAGCAAAACTACCTTGTTGGAAAGGAGGGCGCAACTTGATTACGTAACCAAACTACTGGCTGTCGTTCGCGTCCTTCCTTTTGTTCCTGCAGCAAAGGCAGAGTAACGTGGGCGCGGAGGGGAAGGGAGGAGAGAGTGAGAGAGAGGGTTTATTGAGCAAGCGCTCAAGGCACGGTAGCTCGGGCCATCAACCACATTTCAGCTGCATACGCTGATGCCGCTGGCGTAATAGCAGCTGGGTGGTATCTGAAATTAGCTGTAATGGAGAAAACCCACAATGTACATGGAGTCTGATTAACACAGCAGAAGAACTTACTTACAACAACAATGTTACAATAGGGAGCTTACAACATTGTTTCTAATCTACTGTAAAAAAAACATTTCCGACTCGATTTCCTTTCTTTTGTAACCGTTTTAACAGTCTTAATCATTTCTTAACTCCGAAAATTTCACTCAGCATTGTTTATTATACAAAAACTGACTACATAAGCAAATAATTAAGCTCTAAAATTGCGATATTAAACAACAATATTGGATGCAATCTAATGGTCACCTGGCAGTGTTAACTTCCCCGTTTTACACACTATTTCCTTCCCCATTTTCTTGCTACGGAGATGCAATTACGAGGCTGGATGCTCGTGAACTATACACGATACTTATAACTGAGGTTTGAAAATGAATCAGCCAATATAACATGCGAACACAGGTCGTATGTTTTGGGTAACATTTGAATCTTCATCATGTAATATTCCACTGTGTACTGAAGGTGCGACAACAGGCTTGGTGTATCTATTAAATGCTACTAATAAAAAAGGCTTTTCGATTTTAATTGTTTCTCGCACTGTCAGCTGTTCTCTTTGACTTTCCGTCTTGAGAGAAATTTGTTTTAAGTTCTTGCGAATAACGAATAATAAAATTACACCTTTCAAGTCACTGAATAAGAACAATATTGCTACAAATGACGACATGTAACAACAAATTCTCCCATACAGAAAAGGCTACCATCTTTTACCTGTTCTCTTTAGTCATTTGCTGAAGAATACCTGAACTGTAAGAAAGACGTGCTTCTTACTATTTCCCGCATATCAGATTACATAAATTCGAGACATCCACAAGCTTCATGTTGCAGCTTCTGTTGTTGAATGTGGAATGGCAAAGGTGCCAAACGTAGCAGGTTTCTGATAGTATATAATTAGTGCTGCTAGGGGAAGCGCAACTTTGATGAAACAAGCCAAGTGAGATTCCAATTACAGGACATAGCGTTCGAGAAACGCGGTTGTGTCAGCTGTTTCGAGTCTTGAATGTGCGTGAAACAACTCCAGAGATGAATCTCTTCTCTCGAATGTCAAACCGAGCACAATCGTGTTATTCATACCGGTCGAAAAGACATTGGATGCAGTAGGGTGAGGGGGAGAGATAACAAGCATTATTTTACGGGGCGTTATTATCAGATGGAGTTTCACCTCATTTAGAAATTGTTGCCGCGGTGTCATTCAGTTCACCAACATTTAAATTGAGTGAATTGTCGAGAAACTAGCGACAGTCGTCATAATTCAACGGTCGAATGGGTAGCAGATTCCGCCGTCGGTAAGTATATATTGGAAAGAGGAAGAGCAGGCAGCCCCGAACGGTTTCCGTGCAGGAAGCTATCGCAGAGGCCGTTTCGCCCGAGGTCAGACCCAGAGAAATCGGCCCGACAGGCTTGCAGCTGCTCTTGCGTAATTCGCAGGAAGCTTCCGAACCACTTCACTTCAGAGCTGCAAGTTCTAAACCTCACGAGACAGTATTAATGTCATCACTCATTCTTCCAACTATATTGTTACTAAAACAACTCCTAACAGAAAAAAATAATCTAACAGTGACGAATATGAAGCGAACTTCCTCGAAGTGTGATAAACACAGCTTTAATGTCGAGTCACAGGGACACTCACATTTCTGATCGTGATAATGACTACTTCAGATGGTAACGAAATTTTTGACATCGTAAGGAATGTAACTAAGATCTGCACACGACAAGGCAGGATGCAGAACAGCATCAAAGCAGTCTTCGGCTAAAGACTGTAACAACATCGCAAATTAACAATCCCTCCCCTTCAGATGACGGTACGAGATTCTGTCATCTAACTTTCAGTAAGGTACCGGGTGGTTGTAATTTTTGAAGTCCATCATGGGCTGTTATTATGAATGGCTCTGAGCACTATGGGACTTAACATCTGTGGTCATCAGTCCCCTAGAACTTAGAACTACTTAAACCTAACTAACCTAAGGACATAACACACATCCATGCCCGAGGCAGTATTCGAACCTGCGACTGTAGCGGTCACGCGGTTCCAGACTGAAGTGCCTAGAACCGCACGGCCACACCGGCCGGCCTGTAATTATCGTATGGCAGCGAAACTTAGAAGATATGCTAATGCGCCAATGCAGAACCGATTTACTCTGGACAAAAATTAGTTCCAATTTTGGCCACCAGATGCAAATCTGGCGCTATACAGCATCTCGTCAGCGTCTCTGGTGCTCATATTGAACAAATTGTGTAAGCAGTGGTTAACTATAAAATCAACATTATGCCTTTTTCATTTGTCTCACTTTTTCTGCCCACGGCCCGTTCCTAAACTATTACGTATAGAAACTTTTTTTTACGTCTTTCGTGCATTCACAGCGCCAGATTTGCACCTGGTGGTCGACATTGAAACTAACTTTCTTTCCAACTTAAGTAGGTTCCGCATTAACGCTTTAGAATATCTACCACGTTTCGCTGCCATGCGATAATTACAGCCCACACAGGACCTCTGTGAGTGCCTCCACTTTAATTATAACTACCCGGTTTTCTAAAGCAGTTCCACCCTACACCTCGCCACCACCCCTTCCGCTACTCCCCCCTCACAGTCCAGACAAGTTCCCGAACACTTAAGCAGTGAACACTAATCTCCCACCATTTTTACTCTATTTTTGTTACTTGGAATGTTGCGTGATTCTGAAGCACACGTGAGACACTGAGGACTCACACGAGTTTCATGGAAGCCGTAGCAGAAAGCTCTTCTAAATTTACTCACGAAATCTGTGCAGTGATATACTTTAAATGTAATTTCGTTTCAAATGGCACGACGAAAAGATTCTAAGGTCTAGCATGGAGGTGCGTAGACAAGCGAGGAATCATTGCGAACTGTTAAGAAGCGTAGGCTGAAAATATCTTTGCGACGTAAACTTAAGACGTCTCGAAATGAATATTAGGATTGGACGTTCCGTTAACTAAGAGGTCAATGGAAACGAAGCACATGCTCAGGTTGTGGTTCAAATCGTTCAAATGGCTCTGAACACTATGGGACTTAACATCTTAGGTCATCAGTCCCCTAGAACTTAGAACTACTTAAACCTAACTAACCTAAGGACATCACACACATCCATGCCCGAGGCAGGATTCGAACCTGCGACCGTAGCAGTCCCGCGGTTCCGGACTGCAGCGCCTAGAACCGTACGGCCACCGCCGGCTCAGGTTGCGGAACGATGGTGAATGCCCTTTTCAAAGGAATCATCTCAACATTTGCCGTAAGTGATTTAGAAAAAAAACGGAAAGCCTAAATCTGGGAGGTTGAAAAGGTATTTAAAATCGCCATCGTCGCGAATGCAGTTTTGTGCCTGCGCCACCGCGCTCGGTATGACGCTATAGCGAGTGCAAGACGGGTTGAACATTCCACCCCGATCTATGTGCAGATTTACCTCATTACCTTCCCACTATGTTCACAGTGGGAATATGTCACTGAAGGCATCGCCGTCCGTTAAAGACTAATGTGGTCAACAACAGGCACCTCCTGATAGGACACCTGAGAGGAATGACGAGCCTTCTCCAAAGAAATCGACACACCACACTGGCTATCGTCCCATCAGAATTATACGTGAGTGTTACCACGCGTATATACGACGGCAAATTCCGTTGTATCTCAGCTTTCAGTGGATACAAGAGCTGAATAGTCACAAGTCTCCGTAAAAGCTACAGTACAGGAGGCAGCGCCTTATCTGAGCTGGTGCTGATCACTGAACGAAAAGCACGTGGCTTAACAGATAATTCACCACGCCATTTGTTTAGACTTGACAACATGACACCGGCGAGGTGGAAAACACGCGAACAGATTCGATACAGCGGTTCTAGACATGTGGAACAAATGAGAAACACTTCTCCATGTCCAGAAAATAATGGAACGTGGCAATTCCAGTAAACATCTAAGACACAGTCAAATGAATACGAAACAGATAGAAAAAGTAAGTAAACTGATTATTACTTCAAAATTAATCGCCACAACTGTTAACACATTTATTTCACTGTAGGACAACACGATCAGTGTCTTCACGGAAAAATGTTTGCGGTTGCCTACGGAATCATGATTGTCCCAGGAGTGCATCTGTTCGTTCGAGGCAAGTCGACGGCCACGCATTTCTTTTTTTCGGGGCTCCAGAAATATGTACACATCATTGAGAGATCGGGACTGTATGGAGAATGTGGACAGATTTCTGAGACTGCGACTCAAATGTTAACTTATTGACTTCCATATCCCCAAACTTTGCAGTAGTAGTCGAACCTAAACGTTGTAGCAGGTCTACTATATGGTTTCCGCATTCGAAGTTTTCACCAATACGCACGCCTAAGAACCTCGACCTTTTCACCTTGTTTATTATTTCTTATTGGTATACTAAATTAATAGAAGATGGGATATTTCTGAAAGTACAGAACTGGATGATTTGTTTATTCAAAGCTGAAAGCTAGCTCATTTGTTCAAAACAAGTCGGCAACGTTTGCATGAACTTCATTTACTATTTTCGCTGCTGATGCTTCTTTGCTCGGCTTCAAGATATATCTAGGATAAAAAGCGAAACCATTCATTAGGCTCTGTGAGACTAGCGACAGTAAAGTCGGAGTTCACTTATTACTTAAATAATAGCAATGAGCCGCCAAAAAATACGTACCACTGGGCACTGGTTACGATAACGGACTGACATTCGGAAGGATTGCGGTTCAAAATATCTACTTTTAGCTTCCCAAGATTTACCTAAAATCACTTAAGGTAAATACCGAAAAGATTACGTTCTATAATACATTGTCGATTTTCTTTCTCATTCTGATCCTATCAGAGCGAGTGCTTCACAAATAATGACCTCTTCGTCGGCGCGACGTTCAATTCCGATCAATCTTCCTTGCTTCCTTCCTTCCCTTCCTCCTGCCTTCTGCAAAATATAAACGTTTACTGTGCTATCACGCTTAAATGTACTAATGAATCTCGACAACAGCTACTAGTACGGCTTAATTAAGGAAAGAAATTAAAAGATAACGAAAGACGAATAATCAAGGGGAGACACAGTTAAAGTAATTCTGGAACGAACGTATCCACAGCCCTGAAATTTTTGCACAAGCTGCAGCTTCGCAGAAAAGGAGCGCACGGGAACTGGTGATCTTAATTCGTGATGTACACGAACAGAGCCTCACTTGCTACACTGAAGAGTGAGCAGGGGAAAAATTCGACAACGTCGATTAAAACGAGTGCGAACAATGGGCGATACCTGGCGGCAGCTACCGAAGGAGCTAGAAGAAATCTCAGCGGGACTGCAGCACAACTTCTGAATAAGCCTAACACGCAATTTCCGGCATGGCGGAAGCTGCAAATGAAAAGCGGTGACAAACAAGTGGAAAATCAGCTACTGAAATCCCTGCATCCTTTGAGCAAGCAAGCAGACGCCGTTTCATTTTCAAACAGGGGATGTAAAGCCCACCCTCCTCCCTTTCCGCCTGCAACCCCCGCCCCCTTCAGAAATGAAAGAGGTTCCTGAACACGAGCCTTTAATTATTTACGCATTACTGCTGCTGGAATAGGGGACAGGGATAAATCGGAATAAAGTCTTTGAAGCACAAGTAAAATTTATCCTTCACAGCCCACGAGTTTAACCGGCTTTATCTGCGAAGACGATGCGCGAGGAGAAAGTGACATTGACTTCTCTCGGCCATTAAGCTACACAATTAATTTCACCTCGCATTAATCAGCCGCCTACGTGCTTGCAGCTTCCCGCTAGCGCACGGCGACCATTCCGTATCGCTGCATCGGCCATCGGCCTCACAACGCCACGACCGTTCACTCGCCGTCTATGCCCAGCATAATGCCTCATGATCAAAATTGGTAGTCGTTGCTTCTTCATGGATATTCGATAATTCACAGACTTGTCCGTCCAAATTGTTTTCAGATAGCAGCATAACAATACGAAATAACAAAAATGATCTCCATAATCCACTCAATGGAATAAGAGTGTAACTAAAGCAGGTAAATTGTCAAGCAAACTCAGAATTATAGGAGATTTGGACTCTTTGCCATGGTCAAAGCATTTCGGTTTCTGGAAATGCTATTTTAGTGCTGGGGAAGTCAACTGAGGAGCTTATCTGCTTTCGACTAAATATGTATTTATTTTTTTACTTATTTATTTAACCTGATCTGATTAGGACCATTAGGCCCTCTCTTACATCGAACCAGGTTTCACGTTCATACACTACCTTCTTACATGATAGTTACCAAAGAAATAATTTTAATATGGAAAATAATATTAAAATGAATCGAGTGTCTGTTGTGACAATGTGAGCAAGTAATATTGACTATGAAGTATTAAAGTTAATGCTGGCAGCACTTGTACTACAGCTGCTGCTGCCGCTGCCACTAATAAAGTTAGTAGTAGTAGTAGTAGTAGTAGTAGTAGTAGTAGTAGTAATAATAATAATAATAATTATTATTATTATAAAAATAATGACAATAATAATGATAGTGGCAGATATAAGAAGAATTTATAGATGTACAAAATAATTGTTTTCTGATATAGCGAGTTTTGGGGATAAGGAAATTTAAGGAAACTGCATCCACTAAGAATGCTGGAAAAAACAGGAACATTAGGTTGGAAAGAGGGATATAGCAGGGTAACGAGTGCGTAAAGTGACAATGGCAATCCTTATTGTTGCGTTAGTAGATATGTCATTAACTGTCTTCTGAAGCTGTAGATGCTGTTCAATTCTCTGATATGAGGCGGGAGGCTATTCCAGAGTCGGGTTCCCGTTCCTGAGCAGGACTACGAGAAATTGGCTGGACGGTGCAGTGGCTCCGAAAGGACTTTGTTCTGATGGGAACGGGTATTCCTGCCATGTTGTTCAGACAATAGCGTTAAGATCGAGGGGGGGGGGGCAGTATACGCTGGTAAGACAGTAGAGAAGACCACGGATATGGCAATCTCTGCGCCTGTGTGCACGCAGCCAAGATAGCTGTGCATAAGACGGTGAAACATGATCAAAGAGTCGAACATAACAGATATAACGAAAACAGACATTCATAAGCAGTTCCATGCGTCGTGAGCTTTCCTGAGAAAGGCCTTTCAGGATAACATCGCTGTAACCAATAATTTGAAGTATACGTATTTGTCTTTCTTTCTCAGGTCAACAGGGAAGAGCTTTTTATGTTTTTGTAGGGCATGCAGAGATGCTGACGCCTTCTTGTACATTGCACTAATGTGGTCAGTCCACCGGCCGGTGTGACCGTGCGATTCTAGGCGCTTCAGTCTGGAACTGCGTGACCGCTACGGTCGCAGGTTCGAATCCTGCCTCGGGCATGGATGTGTGTGATGTCCTTGGGTTAGTTTTTTCTGTACTTAGTATTTTCTGTACATCTCCCTGGTTGTATGATAGTATATTGTGATAAGTACTGATGTATTATGTTGAAAAACAGACTGCTCACTAGGTGTATATATGTGTATATTATAGATCTGAGGATGGTCATTACGGACTGAAACCGGTCATCGTCTAAAGAATTCATATTGTGATCAAAGACTGGAATAAAAAGCATTTGACAGTATTGGATCACTGATTGTATACGCGACCATGTCGCAGTTAGTGAATCTATTGTTACTCTTAGACTCTTTGCCGAAGTCTAGGAGCAGTGCAGTTACACACTCAGAATAGCTGCGTGTAATAGTATCTTCCATTTCTGACTGTTATCTGACAAAAAAATGGTTCAAATGGCTCTGAGCACTATGGGACTCAACTGCTGTGGTCATAAGTCCCCTAGAACTTAGAACTACTTAAACCTAACTAACCTAAGGACAGCACGCAACACCCAGCCATCACGAGGCAGAGAAAATCCCTGACCCCGCCGGGAATCGAACCCGGGAACCCGGGCGTGTTATCTGACAATACTCAGTTTTCTGTAAATTAAAAAGAAAAGACACCTTGAAAGAAATAATAATAGCCCTTATCGATAATTATTGTTAATACGTGCAACTGTGTAACTCTGGGACCTGTCAGTGAGAACAAGCGACCACATGCTAGCCACCGATAACTTTTTGGTAATAATGAGAGGTGTACTGAATATTTCAAGCAAGATTAGGCAAAAACGTATTCTAAAAAACGAAAGTGATCATTCCACTCCGTCCCGAGAGTGGAAGAATTCGAAGAACAATTAAGCAACACACCCGAAAGGGAAACTGCTGAGTGAAGAAGAGTGGCAGAGAGATCGCCCAGTACAGTAGCTGTGGAGAGTTCAACTGGCCCATGGCTCAGCTTCGGTGCATCGCTGCAGGTGAATTCCATTACTATTCCTACAATACCGCTACGGCCGTCTCCTTTGTCCATTCTTGTCGAAATTGAGCAAAGAATTTTTCCAGTAACATTCTTATCAACACGTCATTCATTACAACTTAAAAGGAAAGCAACAAAGTCATCTATTGTGCGTGCGTAAGAAAACCAGAGGAAGGAGTGGGGCAGATGGGAAGGTAACGCGCGACGAGCAGATAGTGTAAGAAATAAAACGATGGAAAGTTGCTCAGTTCCCTAGCACCGACATTCCAGATTACAAAGAAGCTGTGCTATCTAAAAGCTGCTGCATGGCGTGGTATGCCATGCGCCCTGCTTCCTTTATTTTCTCTCTCTCTCTGTCTGTCTCTCTCTCTCTCTCTCTCTCTCTCTCTCTCTCTCTCATAACAGGTATCCAACAAAACAAAAATGTAAATCATTAGTTACAGCTCTCCGATCCGTTCCAAAACACACTTTGCCTACTAATAAATTAGTTCATTGAATTTGGAGCCAAACATTTAAGAAATTCATCCACTAATTTGCTCACGAACGCTGTTGTGCTGTGAGTGTTCCAACCTCTGTATAGCTACGTTGCCAGAACACATCACGCGACTTGGAACACACTATGAGCTGTAAGCGTCACATCTAACAAGGGGATCATCAGACCTGTTAATAACATTTTGATGAGGCTTAGCTGTGTTTTATAGGAATCTGTCCTGAGTACATGCGACGGCCTCTAGTTTCCGAGAAAATCAACGTTGACGCTTCGCGCGTACCTCCTTTATCTGTAACGTTCCACCCCTTCCTTGCAAGCAAGCCTAGCGCAGAGGCTAAGGTTCACGGCTACCATGCAGACGGCATGGATTCATACACTATTTATATAAATTTTTTTCTTTCAATTTCATCTTACAAACTATTATTAAATAGGATATGTCATGCAAAACTATTCAAAGAAAATCATTTTTGCCGCAATAATTTCATTGGGTCTAATAAATCAGTCATTATAGCAAACTTTGTTCACATGTGTAATCTGTTTGTGGTTCGTAATTAAATTCCAAGTATTTGAACAGCTCCAAAAGAGTTCACAAGAATGAATGACGTATTTGTAGCTGCTGAAGGATTCCAGATACAAACAAAGCTACTCATCCCCAATTTTCACACCGATTATGTAATTAATGCCGATCGAGCTGGCTGCCACTAACAATCTATGTACGAGGGCAGTTCAATAAGTAATGCAACACATTTTTTTTCTCGGCCAATTTTGGTTGAAAAAACCGGAAATTTCTTGTGGAATATTTTCAAACATTCCCGCTTCGTCTCGTATAGTTTCATTGACTTCCGACAGGTGGCAGCGCTGTACGGAGCTGTTAAAATGGCGTCTGTAACGGATGTGCGTTGCAAACAACGGGCAGTGATCGAGTTTCTTTTGGCGGAAAACCAGGGCATCTCAGATATTCATAGGCGCTTGCAGAATGTCTACGGTGATCTGGCAGTGGACAAAAGCACGGTGAGTCGTTGGGCAAAGCGTGTATCATCATCGCCGCAAGGTCAAGCAAGACTGTCTGATCTCCCGCGTGCGGGCCGGCCGTGCACAGCTGTGACTCCTGCAATGGCGGAGCGTGCGAACACACTCGTTCGAGATGATCGACGGATCACCATCAAACAACTCAGTGCTCAACTCGACATCTCTGTTGGTAGTGCTGTCACAATTGTTCACCAGTTGGGACATTCAAAGGTTTGTTCCCGCTGGTTCCCTCGTTGTCTAACCGAACACTATAAAGAGCAAAGGAGAACCATCTGTGTGGAATTGCTTGCTCGTCATGTGGCTGAGGGTGACAATTTCTTGTCAAAGATTGTTACAGGCGATGAAACATGGGTTCATCACTTCGAACCTGAAACAAAACGGCAATCAATGGAGTGGCGCCACACCCACTCCCCTACCAAGAAAAAGTTTAAAGCCATACCCTCAGCCGGTAAATTCATGGTTACAGTCTTCTGGGACGCTGAAGGGGTTATTCTGTTCGATGTCCTTCCCCATGGTCAAACGATCAACTCTGAAGTGTATTGTGCTACTCTTCAGAAATTGAAGAAACGACTTCAGCGTGTTCGTAGGCACAAAAATCAGAACGAACTTCTCCTTCTTCATGACAACGCAAGACCTCACACAAGTCTTCGCACCCGAGAGGAGCTCACAAAACTTCAGTGGACTGTTCTTCCTCATACACCCTACAGCCCCGATCTAGCACCGTCGGATTTCCATATGTTTGGCCCAATGAAGGACGCAAACCGTGGGACGCACTACGCGGATGATGAAGAAGTTATTGATGCAGTACGACGTTGGCTCCGACATCGACCAGTGGAATGGTACCGTGCAGGCATACAGGCCCTCATTTCAAGGTGGCGTAAGGCCGTAGCATTGAATGGAGATTACGTTGAAAAATAGTGTTGTGTAGCTAAAAGATTGGGAAATAACCTGGTGTATTTCAATGCTGAATAAAACGACCCCTGTTTCAGAAAAAAATGTGTTGCATTACTTATTGAACTACCCTCGTACAATAGTGTCCTTGTGGAACAAGTAGCGAAAACCGTCCCTGTGCAGAAAAACGATTTGTACAAGATTAGTTCTTCCTTCACAGCACAGTATTCCCTATCTTACGTCATGCAGCATAAAAAAAATATCCAGAAAATTTGATTGCACTGTTCAAAGAGTTGACGGATTGACTCAAATTAAAAAATGTAACTGTGACCCACACACCATAAGGAAAGTTTTCGAAAGTGCTGTACAAAGAGTTTTTAAAATCTCTCGTCTTACCTAAGTGGGCCAGGAACAATTTCTTTCCATTATCGGTTCGCGGGGACAACAGACCGATAAGACAATTTACAATCAAATTTTTGTACACGAAAAAGAAGCATGCACCTGCTTCGAGGGAAGATACCTTAAAATTACATTTTTAAATTCAGCATCAGTTTAGTACACCCGCACTGAATGAAACGATCAAATACGCGTGGTTCGCATCGAAGCTGATCAAAGAAAGGACAATCTTTTTAAATTGAAACGAACTGTGTTTCCCGGTATCGCTTCTGGAAAATCCGTGTGCCTGTAAGGCAATAGCTTTCATTAAATGTTCGTGGTACTCTACGAATCTGTCTTCCGTTTGATTCTACGACAAACACTGTCCGGAATTCTGTTCTAGCACAGCAAGTGATGCAAGGCGATAGCGAGTAAGAAGATTCCGTAATCTGTTCGTAACAAACAGAATACACATTTGAAGAAAATTTGCTGTAGTAATTGGTTTATTAATGTAATAACTACGGCGAAAATGAGTATTTTTGAATAATTTTGCATGACATATGTTTAATGATATTCTGTACGATAAATTAAAAGAAAGGGTACATAGGTGGGATTTGAACCCATATTGCCGGTATTGTGGCCGTGAAATTATACCACTGCTTTACACTCACTTGGTCGAAACATTACTAAAGTTATAGGTGTGTCAGGATGCATAAAATTTCAATATCCATTTTCTCGGAAGCTACAGACTGTAGCATGAAAAGCAGTTAGTCAAGTACTCGGGCTAACGCGCACGCATGATCAACAGGTCTGATGGCCCTTGTAAGCGATTGCCCTAATAAAATTACTAGACCATAGTTGGGATGTCACCACATACATGTCGCTGCCTCAAAAGGTGGGTCATTGACCACCTACGGGAAGTCATCCGATATGTGCTCCTGCACGGCAAAGACTGGCTATGCTTTACAGAAAGAACTAAATGAACGCATTCCAATGAACCGAGAATGCAATATACGCGTCAGGCCAATGTATTCGAACCAAATATTCTGCGAGCTGACTTGGCGTAGAGCGTTCACGAATGAAAACAAAAGGGCAGCGAGACTGATTTTTGCAGCCACGCATTCCGGCACAAAGAAAGGAAAAGGACAGGAAACACGACGAATGTCATATTCTCTTTTATTCGTGCCAGATGAAGCGACGTGTGTGTGTGTGTGTGTGTGTGTGTGTGTGTGTGTGTGTGTGTGTGTGTGTAAGGCCCTCATTGCATAGGCCTCGCGAATAAATTCAGAAGAGCGCCACGCTTCCTGGAAAGCACAAAAACGGCGGTGCTACTAAAGGACGAAAAAAGGAGAGAGCCAGCGGAACAATGAGAGTGAAGGGAAAGTCTGCGATCGCCTTGCTTGGGCAGGCAGGCTCGCCGCCACAATACCCGTGCTCTCTCCTCCGCAGCTTCTGCTTGCCATTGTGCAACTACATCTGTAGCAGCCCCGTCAATGAAAATGGGCGTGTCAGGCTCGCCGTAAGAAACTGATATAGGACCACTGCTACTCTTGGGTTGGACAGAATATCAGCACCAACCTCATTTCTGGAGCTTATGTTCTGACTGTCTTCTACATCTACACATATATGACTACCCTGAAATTCGCAGCCGGCCGGTGCGGCCGAGCGGTTCTAGGCGCTTCAGTCTGGAACCGCGCGACCACTATGGTCGCAGGTTCGAATCCTGCCTCGGGCATGGGTGTGTGTGATGTCCTTAGGTTAGTTAGGTTTAAGTAGTTCTAAGTTCTAGGGGACTGATGATCTCAGAAGTTAAGTCCCATAGTGCTCAAAGCCATTTGAACCATTTTTTGTTCTAGGAGACTGATGACCTCAGATGTTAAGTTACATAGTGCTCAGAGCCATTTGAACCATTTTGAACCTGAAATCCGCACTAGCAAAAGGTTCCTCGAATAACTTTCACACTATTTCTCTACCGTTCCTCTCCCGAATACTACGTGGGAAAAACGAACACCTAAATCTTCGCGCGCGAGCTCTGATTTCTCTTCTTTTATTACTTGAATATTGCTCATGAGCAGGGATCCTTATCAGATGGCACTGGTAGGGGAAATAGAGTAGATCCAAATAAGAGCGTCATGCTTCGTTACAGGATCGTTTAGGAAGCACGTCTGTGTCGCGAAGATGCTCAGCCAACTGTAGTGGCAGGAGCTGCAAGAGAGCCGTTCTGTTATAATCTACTGTTAAAGTTTAGAGAGCTTACACTGCTAGAAGAGTCAATCAATATATTGTTCCAAAAAAAATGGCTCTGAGCACTATGGGCTTAACATCTGTGGTCATCAGTCCCCTAGAACTTAGAACTACTTAAACCTAAGGACATCACACACATCCATGCCCGAGGCAGGATTCGAACCTGCGACCGTAGCAGTCGCGCGGTTCCGGACTGAGCGTCTAGAACCGCTAGACCACCGCGGCCGGTTATTGTTCCATCACAGTTATATCTCGCGAAAAGACCATGAAGATAAAACTAGAAAGATTCCAGCTCACAAAGAAGCTTACCAGCTGTCATTCTTCCCGCGAGCCATACGCGACTGGAACAGGAAACAGAGGAAAGTGACACTAACACACAAAGTACCCTCCGCCACACACCGAAACATGGCTTGTGGAATATACAGTGTGGTGCAAATAAAAGTGGCTCAGAGAACAGAGTTCCAGGGAACAACGAAAGATAGCAGAGGAAAGGAAATACTGTACTAACCTGACTATAGCAGGTCCTGCTCAGCAAGTTGCTGAAGGCGGATCGAAGCTGGACTGCTGGAATTTCTGCAATCTCGTCCAAACTGTTCTGTTGCAGTTCTTTAAGACTACGAGGGTTGTTGCGATACACCGTAGACTTGAGGGCTCCCCATGCAAAGTAATCGCACACTGACAGAGCAGATGAACTGGGTGGCTAGGTAGGACCGCGACCAGACTGGCCGCTGTTAACAACTCTTGTCAGGCGTGAATATTGAGTAAATGTGCTCCAAGGTTCGGGCGGCTGTATGGGCAGTTGCTCCATAGTGTTGGAAGTAACTATAGGTCTTTCCTCCTCCGTTAATGCTGCCACTCGTCCGGGCCAGTTTTATTTGTCCCACCCTGTAGATGTAGACGTGGATTTAGATTTGTATGTTGTTTCTCCCCAAGGAAGCAGGAGTCACAGAAATATTTTCGCAGTCAGAGGAGAAAGTTGGAGATCGAGATTTCGTGAAAAGATGTCGCTGTAACAAAAAAACGTCTTTGTTTTAATAATCGCCACCCCAGCTCGCATATATCCGTTACTATCTCTCCCTTCGCCCCCCCCTCCTCCTCCAACCATTTCACGATATTACAAAACAAGTTGTCCTTGTTTGAACTTTTTCGATGTCCTCTGTTCATCCTATCTGATAAGAATCCCGTAATGCACAGCACTCCAGAAGAGGCTGTCTCTTTAGCAGATTTGTTGCATCTTACAAGTGTTCGACCAATAAAACACAGTCTTTCGTTCGCTTTCCTCACAACATTTTGTGTGTGATGGTTCCAGTGTAAGTTGTTCGCACTTGTATTCCTTAGATATTTAGTTGAATCAACAACCTTTAAACTTGTGTGATTTCTCGCGTAGCCAAAATTTAACGGAGTCTTTTTAGTATTCATGTGAACAACCTCTCACACTGCACCGCCTGGAGACAATTGCCACTCTTCGCACCATACAGACATCTTGTCCAAAACATGCAGTTTGTTTTGATTTTCTGATGACATTACTAGATGGTAAATGAACGTCAGGTGTGATGACTTCTTTTTCAATCGATGGTTTTTCGTCAATTTCTGCGAACAATTACCTTCTGAAAAGAAATCATGACTTCAATCGCACAAGTGCGACGATACTCCATAGGGACGCAATCTGATTATAAGCCGCTTGTGAGGAACGGTGTCGAAGGCTTCCTGGAAATCGAGAAATATGGAATAAGTATGAGATCCCCTGTCGACAACACTCGTTATTTCGTGCCAATAAAGAATTGCGTTTCACAAGAACGATACTGAATCCGTGCTGACTATGTGTGAATAGGTAGCTTATTTCGAGGTATTTCATTATGTTGGAACGCAGAATATATCCCAAAATCCTACTGCAAATCGATGTCAATTATATGGGTCTATTGTTAACCGGAAACATCTATTTCCTTTCTTGTGTATTGACGTGACTGCGCAACTTTCCAGTCCTTAGATACGGGTCTTTCGTCGAGCAAGCGTAGTTTCCTTTCCAACATAACACGCCTACAAGTGTTCTGAGTCGTCGGTACATCTATGACCGTCGTGGTGCTGTGCTGATTCACTATCACGTCAGTCCTTCAGACTTATAGCATCTACATCTACGTTATTAATCTGTAGTCCTCACTTCAGTGCTTGGCAGTGGGTGCAGTGCACCAGCTCCCACTACATCTCGGACGTTCTACTTTCAAACAGCGCTTGGGAAAAATGAACACGTGTATCTTTCTGAGCGAGCTCGGGCTTCACTTATTTAATCTCACCGCTACGTAAGTGTGAGCAACAAAATATTTTGGAGAAAGCTGTTGACTGATATTTGGAGAAAAGACTTCACAACAAAGAAGAACGCTTTTATTTTTAATTATTTTCATCCCAATTCATTTATTTTATCCATGACAGACAGGCCAGCTGGAGACAGTATATTACCTACGCACTTGAGCTCCGGGAGCAATCTATACCGCAGGTTAGTGTTACTTCTTTTTCTATCGAAAACTGATGTGGTAAGACTCTGGCGTAACCCAGGTCTTATTTGAGGACGTTGTTTATGTTGTTTTAACCCTGTTACGTCCAGTTCAATAAAATAGTTTTCTTTACTTCGTATTTTCCTGTAGGGTACTATCAATCCAATTAACTTTAGCCAAAACGAAAATCATTCAACATGATGCGCGCAGCATAAACTTATGTAATTTTAAATGTGAATAGCCGTCCGATGATGAAACTGTCCGTCCGAAACAGATAAATTTTCTCTCGACAAATAGCATTATTAACAGGGACCGGTTGCTGTTTTCACTTTATTGTAAGAATTAACCTGTATTAGCATCGACGTGTTTGCAAGTAAAGACAGTGCAGTGTTTCGTAAATTCGACTTACTCGAATCTGTGTGATTGCGAGCCCGCTGCAAGGCAGGGGCAGTCGTGGCGCGAGGTCAAATATGCCACTGGAGATTACCGGCCAATTTTACAACTCTGGACCCACTTCCAGACAGTGGCAGGAAATCGAAGGAGTTCACGACAAGGTCGCTCACGACCAACGAAGCCCAAATACCATGGTTGCCTATTGCTCACTGCCCGTCGGAATAGATTGCAAAACTTTGCCTAACTGAAACAAGCCTCATACTTATCTCCAGGGCGAAAAATATTAAACCAGCAGTCCGCATTTGTTTACGTGAAGGCGTTCTCTATTCGACTATGCCCTTGATGTTCATCTCATAAATAAAATCGACTCCACATTGCACGAAGGCACTGATCGGACGAACATCATGGAAAGGAGCAAACATGATGGAACAGTATTTTGTTATCTGACGTGCCTTTATTTATCTTCGGGCGTGAGAATGGACGAGTTCACATCTGTGAAACTAGAAGAAATCCTGCATTTGCGCGAGAAACATGGTACTATAGGAGTAGCACAACAGTGAAGGATTGGCGGTGGGAACAATAATCAACAGTGGTTAACGTTCTGACATAGAAACCTTGGGAACGTTCTATCCACCGCACGTCGGTGCCATTACGATTATATCTTCTATATTGAACACAGATCCCTACTTCTTGAGGGTATAGACAGAGAAGCACCCTGACATCATTTCTTTCAACGTGTCCGTGATTACTCGTAATTCGAACTGTAACTTGGCTACCAGCTCTCACGGTTGTTTCGATGCTAGAGAAGTAAAATTGCACCTAGGCTTTCACCAATAATCTCCGCAATTCAGTACCATGAAGGTATAAAGCAGCATTGGCTACATATTGGGGGATAACAGTTATGGTCTTTCGCCCACTTCTGCACCACTTCACTGGTACAAAACCGGTCGTCAAATATCTTGAGTCCTACAGATACTACGTAAAATGGACACATTTATTCCAGTATATTATACGGCATCTGGGAGTATATCTTTCGGTGTCCAATATCAGAATGAATCAAAATTTCGTATTCGCAAAAATCTCGTCTCACACCTAGCTGTTTTGGCCAGTTTAGAAATATATAAAACCGGAACTACAAACGGCAAACACGACTTTCGTGCAGCCTATCTCTGACTACCTCACGTCGGTCTGGGAATCTTAACGGGCCACAGTTTTTGAAGAAATCGGAAGAGCTGCGTTATTCGAAGTTGTTTTGCATGATCGTAACGGTAGCGTTACAAGAAGTGCTCAGCAACTTTCTGCTACTAATATGTAATGACCACCACTATCGAAATACACTTTTCTCTGTTAGGCGATTTTACATTAACAGAAAGCTAAATTCTCTAGATGTGTTTTAGCGGTGATGGGTTTGCCGCGATTTGTCAGTGAAGGATCAAGTGTTCATCTGAATCATGTGGATGTGGTTGTGTTGTTGTGTTCCGTTTGCGTCGTTGTGGATCAATATGGAATGAAACGAAGGGAGTAAGTGATGTGCAATGCAGGCACGTAATCTACTTATTTCGAATGGCATCTCATAGCTGAAAATCCCAAAATTATATGTTATTGTGTGAGATTATCACCAGCATCTGCCATCGCATCGTTGTACTGAACCGAAATGCGTGAAACTTCGGCCCAGTCAGTGGCGCACAGTCTGATGAGAAAGAATTTTGCGCCAACCTCGCTAGCTAAATTCCGATGATGAAATTTTCTTGTACCGCCAGGATTCGAACAGGCTGCCTCCTTGCCGAGCAAATGTGCAATACGATGCGTTAGCAATGCTGTCTACGAAAGTTGATCGGTATCTGCCTGCCAAAATAAAAGGAAGTGTGTGGTATAGATAGTTGAGATTTATACCAACTGGAGCTCTTATTTTATCCGTTATGTCACGATCTCTCATCAAGAGCCACAAATCAGCGATAATTACTGTATGGTACTGACAATAACAGTGAAATAGCAATTACGTCAACAACTCACGAGAGTTCTGATTTTTTTCGTTAATGATGATTTAGCACTAATACACAGTCCATATTTCACACTCTATGTAACTACAAAAACGCGTGTGAGCGTTCGGGGTATCCCTATAAAAACTAGATATCATCAGCTATAAGTGAATAAATCTGAAATTTGCTGTAGTGATGCAACTAGTTCAATTTAAGAGGAGTGCTTCGTGCATAGATTGGCTGTTGACTTTCAGCATACATAGCACGGAACTAACGTGCATAAACCATCCGACATTGTTTGACTACACGATCGGCAGTTGTGATTGATTCGAGACGGAACGAACATATAAATCTGACAGTGGGGATGGCAGGCACCAGATTCAGATTTATTGGGAGAATAGTACGGAAATATTCACAGACGAAGGGTGTTGCTTGTATAAAACTCTAGCTTTCGAAAAAGAGGTTCAAATGGCTCTGAGCGCTATGGGACTTAACATCTGAGGTCATCAGTCCCCTAATTAACCAAAGGACATCACACACATCCATGCCCGAGGCAGGATTCGAACCCACCAGCATAGCAGTCGCGCGGTTCCAGACTGAAGCGCCTAGAACGGCTCGGCCACACCGCCGGCTCACAAATAAAAGGCTACGGCGCATGGCATGGCGCACGCAAACTGTAATAACCAAAAGAAATGAATCTGTATTTAAGAAAACACACAAAATCATGAATCTGTAAAGAAATAACAGGTTTATAAATGAAATATGGTCAAAAGTTAACAGTATATTTTAATGAAATAAAAGTCAACTTACACTATTCCACACAGCCTAATATTTAAAACAGAAGAACCTCTACATAAACGTGCGATAAGCATTAATCATTAAGCTGACATGTGACAGATCACTCCTATTTTACTTCCATTCTTTGACCCATTCTCTGATTTTCGTTGTTTATTGCCAGCTCCAGGTAATTTAATTGCGGCACATGCTTTCGTTTGGGCGTGCGGCGCCTCAACCGTGTAAAATCGCGTTGCCAAGTGACAGTGTTGACAATGGTGTGAGTGTCGCTTCAATAAACTGAAAGTCCTCCAAACTAGTACTGTCAATAAATGTCGCGCACATACTACGATCTTACGCGGGAAGGAACGCGTGAAGATTTTATTACAAATAACTGATGTTCTTCTATACACGGTGTTTTTTAAAGCTTTCGATCATATGCCGTCATTAATCTCGTTAAACGGAAAATTTTCGTCTCTGGAACTCCATTGTCTTCCTTCACGAAACGGTATCTTACATAGTAACTCACGTTCCTCACGTGTATATTTGTGTTATTTGCCAAGATAATTCGTGTCGCAGATAATATCCAGTTTCGTCTTGCGCTGTCACTCCAGGGAAAGCTGGTGAGTGTCTTATTCTTGCTGACATCGTATTCATTAGTGCGTGAGCACTACCTCAGTCGGACGCGGCGAGGAGATAAAATTCACCGTGGATTTGTTGAAGGCACCGAAGCAGGGTTTACCTTAAGTGATGTAACGGAACCACAACAAAGCTAATTCAGGATTTTTCTCCTTCTTCTCATGCTTCGACTTTGCATGTTTCTACTACGGGGTCGGCGCTGTTGTGATTGAGGCAATGTTAATGGTAGCTTGTGGCCAGATGCCCTACCTGACGCCAACACTTCCCCTCCCCAAGGGGAGGTATCTGTACGCCATCTGACTGCGTCTACAATAAATCTCAGTTCAGGTCTAAGAACGTTATCTGAACGTGTGCATAGCGTGTATCTCAGACTGGATGTGGGTATCAGCCCGGTATTTACCTAGTTCAAAAATGGTTCAAATGGCTCTGAGCACTATGGGACTTAACATCTGTGGTCATCAGTCCCCTAGAACTTAGAACTACTTAAACCTAACTAACCTAAGGACATCACACACATCCATGCCCGAGGCAGGATTCGAACCTGCGACCGTAGCGGTCACGCGGTTCCAGACTGAAGCGCCAGAACCGCACGGCCACACCGGCCGGCCTTACCTAGTTCGATGTGGAAAACCGCATAAAAACATCCAGGCCGTCTGGCTGACCAGCGGATTCGATCTGGGGCAGGCTTGCCTCCCAGTACCGCGGAAGCGGCGCTTTAACGCGCTCGGCTATCCAAGTGGGTCACCAAGAAATCTAAATTTGGATTACCTGGCTGAATTTTAACAGCCGCTCCTGGCGAATAAGAGTCTAGCGCCTTCACCACTGTGCTAACACGCTCTTTAGTTAACGGTGCAATCATAATATTTGTAACTTAGTATTAAGTAAATTATGCCCGCCGCAGTGACCGAGCGGTTCTAGGCGCTTCAGTCCGGAACCGCGCGACTGCTACGGTCGCAGGTTCGAATCCTGCCTCGGGCATGGATGTGTGTGATGTCCTTAGGTTAGTTAGGTTTAATTAGTTCTAAGTTCTAGGCGACTGGTGACCTCAGAAGTTAAGTCGCATAGTGCTCACAGCCATTTTTTAATAAAATTATGTATACCGTAACGTAAATAGCTTAATTCTAACTAACACATCTCCGAATCAGGATTTGCAGTGGTAATACCCTCTCTGTAATTAATTTCTTTTTCATGTCAACTCGTTGATTCTTTTCTGTTGGTAAATATCGCAGACATTTGCGTCTGTCATTCAGCATTAAGTAAATAATTTTCTTCTTCCAAAAATTATGCTTATATTTTGTAAGGTTACTGTTCCCACAACACGTCGGGATATCGGTATGTGCATACGAGCTTAGTGAGCAGTAAAATGGGCAAGCTGCGAGCATAAGTAAAACTTCATCCCTGGCCACAACAATTGGTGGATTTTGCCCTGTGGTGGTCGATCGACAGAATAGTAATGAATGATCTTAAGGGCCGGTCACGAGTTATTATTTTGAGCTGATTCGCCTACAGATAAAGTTGGCCTCGTGAAATAGTTCAAGATTTAATTAAACTGTAAATCAGATAGCTCAGTTAAAAGCAGTGGTATATAGTTGGTTCTAGTTGAAAAAGCTAACAGCAACAATAAATCTGTATTATCAATCGAAAATCCCATATAAGACAAAAACGAGAGTATAACGGAAGGGATATTATAATCTAAACATACATGTTAATATAATAAGTCCGTATTTTCAAATACAGTCATCGCAGAAAGTATTGCTTTAATCCGTTCATATTCAGACATCGTTTTAGAATCTGTTTGGACGAAAAAGATAGGTACCTCTTTGTGCAGTAACACTCGCATAGCAGAGCCGACTTACCTGCTACTATTTTAATCAAGATCCCGATAAAATGTGCTAACAAACAGCAACGTAATATTCAGTATATGTTGACAAACTGTAACCAAACCGTGTGTTGAAAAACCCATTAACTCCTATCTGGATATCAGAAGCTCATATGTAATAATCGTTGTGCTTTTTTGCTCTTCGTGGACCCCACTGTATGCTGCTTTGGTCCCGTACTGACAGCAATAGGGCTCTCAATATAAATTCTAAGGGAACAAGAAAATTGAAGCGGGCATTTCGGTGTACAAAGCAATAAAGCTCCGCGGGTTTTTGCGTAGCGCTTGCAGAATGAAACTAATTGCGAGTGGCAGCAATGATTTATTTTTTCTTTGTTGGTCGTGATCAGCGAAAAGTTGACTCCAGAGAGCCGGCGTCCAATCTGTCACATTTGAGTGACGGCGAACACCGGAATTTTTTTACGGGAAAGTGATCGAACTAGTTTGCCGACACAAGGCCGTCGGGCGACCGGCTTATTGACAAAGGCCACACCACACACTCCTGCAATAAACAGTGCCGAGCCTGGCGGTCGCCCAACATCTGAGATCAAAGGTTCCAAAATCACCATCTCCTGTCAGCTCGCGGTAGGAAACAAAAAAGCGAGCGCAATTTTTCTGCAATCATTCTGGCATTCGATGGTGGACATTTACGGATATCACTGCGATCCCGAATCAAGATGGTATACTCTGCTTCTTCAGTCCACACCTCGTTACGTAATTCCGTTTTTCAGGGATGCTTGTGCTACACATCAACCTGATAGATTTTACTACACAAACACAAATGCATTGTCACCTCTGATTCCAAATTACAAGAACGTATTTTAATTTAATTGGAAGCAGAACTGTAGATAACAATGTGCTAAATAGGAATAAAAGGAGATGAAGAAGGCAGGAAGGATGAAAGGAATACACTGACATTACGAAAGTCATGGAATACCTCTTAATCGCGTCAGACCTCCCGATGCTCTGCGTAGTGCAGCGGCTCGACATGGCATGGACTCAACAACTCATTGGAAATCCCCTGCAGTAGTATTGGGCCATGCTGCCTCTTTAGCCTTCCATAACTGCGAAAGTATTGCCGGTGCAGGATTTTGTTCACGAACAGACCACTCGATTATTTCCCATAAATGTTCGATGTGATCGACGTCGGACGATCTTGGTGGCCAATTCATTCGTTCGACTTGTAGTTCTACCAACCAGTCGTGACCAGTTGTGGCCTGGTGGCATGGCACATTGTCAGCCATAAAAAGTCCATCGTCGCTTGAGACGATGGAGTCCATGAGTGACTGCAATTGGTCTCCAAGTACCCGAACACAACCATTTCCAGTCACTGACCCAGTCCATTCCAAGTAAACACAACCCGCAAGATTGTGGAGTAACCACCAGCTTGCACAGGACGTTGTTGATAACTTGGGTCCTAGGCTTCGTGAGGTCCGCGCTACTTTCGAACCCTACCATCAGCTGTTACCAACTGAAGTCAGGACTTTCCACTCATCTAGGGTCCAACCGATACGGTCACGAGCGCACAAAAGGCGCTGCAGGCGATGTCGTGCTGTTAGCAGAGGCACTCACGTCTGTTTTTTGTTTTCATAGTCCATTAACGCCAAAATTCGCCTCACTGTCCAACGGATACGTTAGTCGTATGTCCCACATTGATTTCTGTTATTTCACACAGTGTTGCTTGTCTGTTAGCACTAACGATTCAACGCGAACGCCGCTGATATCGGTCGTTAAGTGAAGGCTGTCGGCCGTTGCGTCGTCCGTGGTGAGAGGTAATGACTGAAATGTATTTTTGGTACACTCTTCCCACGGTGGACTCGGAATATTGAATTCCCTAACGATTCCCGAATGTCTCATGGGTCTAGCTCCAACTGCCATGTCGCGATTCGCGTCTGTCAATTCCCGTCTCGCAGCCATAATCACATCGGAAACGTTTTCACATGAATCAGTTGAGTGCAAATGACTGCTCCGCCTGTGCACTGCTCTTTTATACCTTGTGAACGCGATTCTACCGCCATCTGTAAATGTAAGTATCGCTACCCCATGACCTGTGTCAACTCAGTCTATTGTCGTACCCTCGACGACAAGATCAAAATGGTTCAAATGGCTCTGAGCACTATGGGACTCAACTGCTGAGGTCATTAGTCCCCTAGAACTTAGAACTAGCTAAACCTAACTAACCTAAGGACATCACAAACATCCATGCCCGAGGCAGGATTCGAACCTGCGACCGTAGCGGGCTTGCGGTTCCAGACTGCAGCGCCTTTAACCGCACGGCCACTTCGGCCGGCGACGACAAGATCATTTGGGACGCACAACGAGCTATGTTTGGTGAAGGCAATCGACCGTGTTATTTCAAACGAACCATTTCGCATTTTCCGTAGATGGTTTAGGGAAATCACGGATGAGATTAAATACACTACTGGCCATTAAAATAATTTAACCGACAGGAAGAAGATGCTGCAATATGCAAATGATTAGCTTTTCAGAGCATTCACAAACGGTTGGCGCCGGTGGCGACACCTACAACATGCTGACATGAGGAAAGTTTCCAAACGATTTCTCATACACAAACCGCAGTTGACCGGTGTTGCCTGGTGAAACGTTGTTGTGATGCCTCGTGTAAGGAGACGAAATGCGTACCATCACGTTTCCGACTTTGATAAAGGTCGGATTGTAGCCTATCGCGATTGCGGTTTATCGTATCGCGACATTGCTGCTCGCGTTGATCGAGATCCAATGACTGTTAGCAGAATATAGAATCGGTGGGTTCAGGAGGGTAATACGGAACGCCGTGCTGGATCCCAACGGCCTCGTATCACTAGCAGTCGAGATGACAGGCATCTTATCCGCATGGCTGTAACGGATCGTGCAGCCACGTCTCGATCCCCGAGTCAACAGATGGGGACGTTTGCAAGACAACAAACATCTGCACCAACAGTTCGACGACGTTTGCAACAGCATGGACTATAAGCTCGGAAACCATTGCTGCGGTTACCCTTGACGCTGCATCACAGACAGGAGCGCCTGCGATGGTGTACTCAACGACGAACCTGGGTGCACGAATGCCAAAACGTCATTTTTGCGGATGAATCCAGATTGTGTTTACAGCATCATGATGGTCGCATCCGTGTTTGGCGACATCGCGATGAACGCACATTGGAAGCGTGTATTCGTCATCGCCATACTAGCGTATCACCCGGCGTGATGGTATGGAGTGCCATTGGTTACACATCTCGGTCACCTCTTGTTCGCATTGAAGGCACTTTGAACAGCGGACGTTAGATTTCAGATGTGTTACGACCCGTGGTTCTACCCTTCATTCGATCCCTGCGAAACCCTACATTTCTACAGGATAATGCACGACCGCATGTTGCAGGTCCTGTACGGGCCTTTCTGGATACAGAAAATGTTCGACTGCTGCCCTGGCCAGCACATTCTCCAGATCTCTCACCAATTGAAAACGTCTTGTCAATGGTGGCCGAGCAACTGGCTCGTCACAATACCCCAGTCACTACTCTTGATGAACTGTGCTATCGTGTTGAAGCTCCATGGGCAGAGGAGGTTGTTCTGGGTACTGATTTCTCAGGATCTATGCACCCAAATTGCGTGAAAATGTACTGGTATGTCAGTTCTAGTATAATATATTTGTCCAATGAATACCCATTTATCATCTGCATTTCTTCTTGGTGCAGCAGTTTCAATGGCCAGTAGTGTATGATTACTTGAGGGGGGGGGGGGGGGGTTTGAACCACTGTCTTCCAGATTACGAGTCCAGTATCTTACCATTGATATGGAGAGGTAGGCGTTCAAACGGAATACATATTTCACTGATACGGTTGCACCGTTTTGTAAGTCGTGATATGAAGTCTTTTGTGTTCATGTAAATAAATTACTTCTTTCTGCGACTTTGCAGTGTACCCGTTTCATTTCCAAATCATGTTCTGCTTGGTCGTATCAAATGTGTTTTTTTTAAAATTACTTACGGATGGTAGTGTGGGAGCGAACTTCGACGAAGTTCCATGTAAATGCCGAGCCGAATTAACTTACAAGTCATACGTTAGCGTTTTGTAAACACCTGGATCAGAAGGAAAAATGCTTAAACTCATAGCGGTTTCTAATAAAACTTTACTAATGAGACTGTAGTGAATGTATTTTTCTATACTGCTTCATTTAATTTTATTCACATTTTGCAGAGAGAAAAATTAGAGTGTTTACCACTCATACCATACACCTCAGACGACGGAAGTATTGCGTAAAAGTATACTGTAATACCAGCGTTCGATTGAGAACTGTGTTGCGCCGTGTGAATGTTTCCAGGGAATACTCCAACAGTGCTCTGCTGCTAACTTGCTAACTAATGGTAATAACAGACAGCCACAGCAAGGCGGAGGCGAGCCGAGTAAGCTCATTTGATAGTCTGCGGTAAAGAGCGTGCTAACTCTCACGGCTTGCCAGCAACCGTGAAAAGAAGGGAAGGAAAAAAACTTCGCAAAACCGTAGAAATGCCTTTCCAACAGGATACAGACCGTGCGCCTAAAGGAATTTCACCTTCCATTGAGCGATGTGAAAGTATCGAATTTCGAAATGAAAGCTATCCTCTAGAACTGGTACTCAGGCAGACCGCAGTATAATGTTCTCATTTGCAAGCATTTAGTTCCCGTCCGCTAATACCTGCTACGCGTAATTTCCCCTTCCGGTGAGGCGGCGTGTTCGTACATAAGAGATGAATGAAGACGAGTGCACACGTAAAGCGTACCCAAGTGGGCAAATGTTGCATGCTCAGATTCCGTGTTTTCCATCCGAGTTTCATTCCATAAAATTAACATGTATAATTTAAAGAACTATATCTGGAACATTGCATACCAATAGAAACTATGTTCGGGATTAGCAATCGCCGTTTTAGATCACTGATGTAGCGAAACGTAACTGAAAAGTGCAAAGTATGTTTCAGACAGTCAGCGAGTAGCACACTCGATTTAATTAGCGAATTTCCTCATCAGCAACATACCATTAATTTACTGTAAAACAGTTTTCTTGTACATCAGGTTTCGTTGCCTCGTTCTTCTGCAGGATATCATTACGTGCTTACAAAATCCAGCTTTGAAGCTGTACATGTTGTCACACAAGCAAAAGAGGTGAATGAAAATCGGACTGCTGATCATCATTTCACACCGTGCCGCATTGCTGTTTAGTGAAAGAAATGCGAGCTTACTGAGTATCGGACCAGATTTGCGACTGTATACAAGACTTCTTTACAGGCAGAACTCACCACGTCGCTCTTAAGCGGAGAAAAATCGAGAGATCTAAAGGTAGCTTCCGGAGTACCCCAAGGAAGTGTGGTAGTACCGTTACTGTTTACAATGTACATAAATCATGTAGTAGAAAGCACTGGAAGTTCTTTAATAAGGTTGTCTATGAGAATGCAGCAACGCCAGAAGCCAGTATCGATTTTCAGAAAGATTTGCAGAGGATTGAGAAATGGTGCAAGCTCTGGCGGTTGACGCTGAACATAAATAAAGTTAACATATTTCGCGTATACAGGGTGTTAGAAATGGGTACGGCCAAACTTTCAGGAAACATTCCTCACACACAAAGAAAGAAAATATGTTATTCGGACATGTGTCCGGAAACGCTTACTTTCCATGTTAGAGCTCATTTTATTACTTCTCTTCAAACCACATTAATCATGGAATGGAAACACACAGCAACAGAACATTTGCACTGAAATGAGGATTGACACATTGTTGGATGAACCATTCGCAGAAGTGTACCCGTGGAGGCCAATCAGCTGCTGATAGTGCCTGCACTCGCTGTACATGGTACGGAAACAACTGGTTCTCCCGTAGCATTCTCCATACAGTGACGTGGTCAACGTTACCTTGTACAGCAGCAACTTCTCAAACGCTGACACTGGGGTTATCGTCAACTGCACGAAGAATTGCCTCGTCCATTGCAGGTGTCCTCGTCGTTCTAGGTCTTCCCCAGTCGCGAGACATAGGCTGGAATGTTCCGTGCTCCCTAAGACGCCGATCAATTGCTTCCTGTCGGGACACCTTCGTTCTGGAAATCTGTCTCGATACAAACGTACCACGCCACGGCTATTGCCCCGTACTAATCCATACATCAAATGGGCATCTGCCAACTCCGCATTTGTAAACATTGCACTGACTGCAAAGCCACGTTCGTGATGAACACTAACCTGTTGATGCTACGTACTGATGTGCTTGATGCTAGTACTGTAGAGCAATGAGTGCCGGCCGAAGTGGCCGTGCGGTTAAAGGCGCTGCAGTCTGGAACCGCAAGACCGCTACGGTCGCAGGTTCGAATCCTGCCTCGGGCATGGATGTTTGTGATGTCCTTAGGTTAGTTAGGTTTAACTAGTTCTAAGTTCTAGGGGACTAATGACCTCAGAAGTTGAGTCCCATAGTGCTCAGAGCCATTCCTTAGAGCAATGAGTCGCATGTCAACACAAGCACCGAAGTCAACATTACCTTCCTTCAATTGGGCCAACTGGCGGTGAATCGAGGAAGTATAGTACATACTGACGAAACTAAAATGAGCTCTAACATGGAAATTGTTTCCAGACACATTTCCACATAACATCTTTTCTTTATTTGTGTGTGAGGAATGTTTCCTGAAAGTTTGGCCGTACCTTTTTGTAACACCCTGTATAGGGAATGAAATCCACTACTGTACAACTACACGATTGCTGACGAATGGCTGGAAACAGTATTTAGGGTAAAATATCTAGGAATAACTATCCGGAGCAAACTTAAGTGGAATGACCACATAAAACAAACAGTAGGGAAAGTGTATCCCACACCGAGAGTCATAGGAAGACGTTTCGTCACAACATGTTACTTCCTCCCACATGATGATGAAGTTCCATACTCCTTGACAGAGCGTAGGGGAACAATGCGGGAGGCCCGCACCGCCGTACTAGGCAGGGTCCTACTGGAGGTGGTTTGCCATTGCCTTCCTCCGACACAACACCACCCAGTCATCTCGAGGCAGGTGAAAATACTTGACCACGCCAGGAATCGAACACGGGACCCCGCGCAAGGGAAACGAGAACGCTACCGCGAGAGCACAAGTCTCGAACCTCCCAGATACATCTCGCGAAAAGACCACGACGAGAAAATTCAAGAGATTAGAGCTAATACACACGTTTACCGACAATCATTCTTGCCATGCGCCATGTGGAACAGGAAATAGGGGATTCGTTAGTGGTGCCGGAAGTACCTTCCGCCACACATGACTATGTGACATGTGGAGCATGATGTAGATGTAGATTAATTTACATCGGTACTCAGCAAGTCACCGCGTGGTGTGTGACGGACAAAACACCGCGTACTAGAATCATCGTTCTCCGCCACACACACTTGACATTCCATTTGCAGATGCTACGCAGGGAAAAAGAAAGACTGTCTGTTTACCGCTCCGCGTAATGGCGAATTGCACTAACGTTGCCCCATTATCATTATGCGAGGTGTGTGTTGGAGGGAGTGATATGTTTCTTCGATGGTTTTGGAATATGGA